>NW_028261386.1:126864314-127119314 GCF_051295495.1 Thamnophis sirtalis
AGCTGTCATTCCAGCTAAGCTCCGCCGCGCATGCGTACATACTTCCCACCGCCCAGCTGGTCTTTGAATCTCAGCCACACATGTGTGGGGGACAGGGCGCATGTGGGAGCCTATGCAAGCATGTTTGGAGTGCATGTGGGGGGACATAAATACATGAGGGAACATGCGCAGGACTATTTTGGGGGTTTGGCCATGTGCACTTTGGGCACTCTGTCCAGAAATGGTTAGCCATCACTGCTACATACCATTAAATATATATATCCATTCCTCCCATATTTGGGCATACCAGGGGTTGTGACATAATACATACCTATTTCCCTGGCCTAGCTGGTAAAGGAAGAGATCCTGTGGCTTAGTGGCTAACATAACTGCCTGATACGTAATACAGCCCAGGTTTGATTCCCAGTAAGGGTATGGCTAGCTGATGAGAGCTAAGTAGCTTGAAATAGATCTATACTAGTCTCCCTTTATTTATTTATCAGCACAAATGCAACACTATATACATATATATATACATATACATATACATATACATATACATATACATATACATATACATATACATATACATATACATATACATATACATATACATATACATATACATCATATACATATACATCATATACATATACATCATATACATATACATATACATATACATATACATATACATATACATATACATATACATATACATATACATATACATATACATATACATATACATATACATATACATATACATATACATATACATATACATATACATATACATATACATATATATATATATATATATATATATATATATATATATATATATATAGTGTGTGTGTGTGTGTATGTATGTATGTATGTATGTATTATGTGTATGTATTATGTGTATGTATGTATGTATGTATGTATGTATGTATGTATGTATGTATTTAGTGTCACAACTCCTGGTATGCTCAAATATGGGAGGAAGCCTACTGTTGTTTCCTTTCTCTGTCTATCGGCTCGTCACAAGAGACCATCCAGACAGAAACCCAATATTTTTACTGTTGCCTTTGTTACATTTGTGTTGTATTTGTGCTGGTTCCCAGTAAGGGTATGGCTAGCTGATGAGAGCTAAATAGCCTGAAATAGATCTAGTCTCCCTTTATTTATTTATCAGCACAAATACAATGTGTGTGTGTGTGTGTGTGTGTGTGTGTGTGTGTGTGTGTGTGTGTGTGTAACACTCATTCTTCAGATGACAATTTAAGAATTGCCATTCTTTACTGGCACTTGCAAAGCAGAATTTCCATATCCGTAATATGGATGAACAATAAATCCATCAGGTTTATTATTTTTAGGCTACCAGAAAACAGAAGAGTTCAGCTGTCTCCTTGTCCAATAACCCCAAGGAAACTTGCAATGTCCTTTCCTAGATGTGATTAATTTGGATGAATAGGAAAGCAAACAAGCACAGAGATGAAATCCAGGCAAAATGAGAGTTCTATTTGAAACCTGGCTAAAGAATCGGACTTCAACTTATTGTGCCGCTAACGGTATTTCCATTGGAAGATCAAGTTGGATACATGGGCGATATCTTAAATCTACATTACCTGTGGGGAATTCAAAGGTGTATTGGATATATTTTCACAACGGTGTTTCCTATGTGTTGGTTCCATCTTGTCTACATTGTGGCAATGTGCTTTATTGTCAATTTGCTCCTGCAAAATGTCCCAATTCTTTAATCGATGCAAAATGTGGCTTCTATGGTAATAATCAGGGCATGGCTTTTCCTTTAGATCACTCCAATGCTGAAAGATTTTCACTAGTCACATATATTTTTTTCCGGGCTTAAATTTAGGCTGTTGATCTTAGCTATAAAGCTTAAATGGCTCAAAGCATAACTTTGATGGACCATCTGTCTTGCTATGACTCTGTTTCATTTTTAAAATCTGCAGAAGAGATTTATTTGTTTTAACTCAGAGAGGCCTATTTATCAGTTGCATATAATAGCGCTCTCCCCTACCTGTGAAATGCTTTGCCTTCAAACGTTGGTTCTTTGTGGGTTGTTTTTTTTTAATAAGATGGGCACATAAATAGATAAATCATGAACTTTTTAGAACCACAACGTTATCCCTTATCTACCTCTGCTGTCACTCCGGTTTCTGTTCTTCATTTTGTCATGCTACTTTCCCCATACATCTTTGTTGTTTTTTTTTTTTAGTTTTTTATAGTTTTATTAGAATTTGTAGGCCGCCCTTTTCCCTGAGGGGACTCAGGGCGGCTCACATAAAACTGGGAAGGGGGGAACACAAACATCAAGATAGAAGACATATAATAAAATAGTAGGCAACATACATTCATCATTCGGGAGGGGTAACTATCCTTATCCCCAGGCCTGACGGGCGAGCCAGTTCTTCAAGGCTATGCGGAAGGCTTGGACGGTGGAGAGGGTACGAATCTCCACGGGGAGCTCGTTCCAAAGGGCCGGGGCTACTGCTGAGAAGGCCCTCCTCCTTGTGGTTGCCAGCCGACACTGGCTGGCCGATGGGATACGGAGGAGGCCTAGTCTATGGGATCTTTTTGGTCGCAGGGAGGTAATTGGCAGAAGGCGGTCTCTCAAGTATCCAGATCCACTGCCATGTAGGGCTTTATGGGTGATTAATAGCACCTTGAAGCGCATCTGGAGATCGACAGGCAGCCAGCGCAGCTCGCGGAGGATGGGTGTTATGCGGGTGAATCGAGGTGCACCCGCGATCACTCGCGCGGCTGCGTTCTGCACTAGCTGAAGCCGCCGGATGCTCTTCAAGGGCAGCCCCATGTAGAGCACATTGCAGTATTCCAGCCTAGAGATCACAAGGGCCCGAGTGACTGTTGTGAGAGCCTCCCGATTCAGGTAGGGTCGCAACTGGCGCACCAGGCGAACCTGGGCGAATGCCCCCCTGGTCACAGCCGTTAGGTGGTGGTCAAATGACAGCTGTGGATCCAGGAGGACTCCCAAGTTGCGAACCCTCTCTGAGGGGTGCAAAATTTGACCCCCCAGCCTGAGTGTTGGAATAGTAGTCAAATCTTTGGGAGGAAAACACAACAGCCACTCGGTCTTTTCTGGGTTGAGCACAAGCTTGTTAACCCTCATCCAGTCCATAACGGCCTCAAGACCCCGGCTCATCACATCTGCCGCTTCATTGAGTTGGCACGGGGCGGACAGATACAATTGAGTATCGTCCGCATATTGATGGTATCTAATCCCGTGCCTGCGGATGATCTCTCCCAGCGGTTTCATGTAGATGTTGAATAGCAGGGGGGATAAGACCGAGCCCTGAGGCACCCCATAATTTAGGGGCCTAGGGGACGATCTCTGCCCCCCCACTAACACCGACTGCTTCCTGTCCGAGAGGTAGGAGGAGAACCACCGTAGCACGGTGCCTCCCACTCCCACCCCCCGCAGTCGTCGCAGAAGGATACCATGGTCGATGGTATCGAAAGCCGCTGAGAGGTCAAGGAGGACCAGGATGGAGGAATGTCCTTCATCTCTGGCTCTCCAGAGATCATCAATCAATGCGACCAAAGCGGTTTCTGTGCTGTAACCGGGTCTGAAGCCTGACTGGAAGGGGTCTAGGTAGTTTGCTTCCTCCAAGGACCGTTGGAGCTGAAAGGCCACCACCTTCTCAACAACCTTCCCCAAGAAGGGAAGGTTGGAGACAGGACGATAGCTATTAAGAACAGCTGGATCCAAAGATGGTTTCTTCAGGAGGGGTCTCACCACCGCCGCTTTCAGTGCGGCGGGGAAGTTCCCCTCCCGAAGGGAGGCGGTCGCGACCGCCTGGATCCAGCCTCGTGTCACCTCACTGCAGTTCGTAACCAGCCATGAGGGACACGGATCCAGAACACAGGTGGAGGTACTTACAGCTCTCATGGCCTTGTCCACATCCCCGGGGGTAACGTCCTGAAACTCAACCCAGAGCCGGAACATTGTCTCTGGGAATGAGAATAATATTCTTTTTTTAAATAAACCTGCATGTTTGACAAGCTGAAAATGAAACAAGATAAGGAACATTATCCCCATCTCTCAATTACCAACTAGGAGTCACAAGGACTATGATCTGTGAGCCCCAAATCCCAGAGGCTTATATGGTGGTCATATTTAGGAAAGAAATATTTATTCATTGATGGCTGAAACAGAAAGATGGTCTCCCGAGAATTGCAACACAACAGTTTCAGCCTTCTTCGCTTTCATTGCATAAGCAGTGACAAGTAGCTGCTACAACTATATTTCGATTCGATTTTCGATTTTATTGTATTTCTATGCCGCCCTATTCCCAGAAGGACTCAAGGCGGCTCACAAACCAAGTCAGGGGGGGGGGGGAAACAAACAGAAAAAAAAGGAAAACAACGGACAACACAACACCACAATTTTAAAAACAATCAACAGCTACACCATTCGAGCGGGGACAGGAACTCATCAGCCCCAGGTCTGTCGGAACAGCCAGGTTTTTAAGGCTTTGCGGAAAGCCTGGAGGGTGGTGAGGGTCCGAATCTCCACAGGGAGTTTGTTCCAGAGGTCCAGAGCAGCCACAGAGAAGGCCCTCCTCCGGGTAGTAGCCAATCGGCATTGGCCAGTGGATGGAATTCGGAGGAGGCCTAATCTGTGGGATCTAATCGGTCTGTTGGAGGTAATTGGCAGCAGGCGGTCTCTCAAGTACCCAGGTCCAATACCATGAAGGGCTTTATAAGTGACGACTAGCACCTGAAGCGTATCCGAAGACCAATAGGCAGCCAGTGCAGCTCACGGAGGATAGGTGTAACGTGGGTGTACCGAGGTGCACCCACAATCGCTCGCGCGGCTGCATTCTGGACAAGCTGAAGTCTCCGAATGCTCTTCAATGGCTACCCCATGTAGAGCATATTATTTTTTCTGGACATTCTTCCCAGCACTTCCCTGCAGGGGAACCCAAATCAGGCATGTCCAACCTTCGAACTGAAGTCCACATGCATTCCTGGACAGCTAGTATCCCAACCACACAAGTTTGTAAACTTTTAACGTTATTATGTGATTTATCTATATTAACTATATTGAATGTTTTATATTTGGCCCAAGGATATTGTCAAGCCTGCAGTGGTTCCTTAAAGAATCTTTAGCCTGCCACATTCTTATTAAGTTGGAGAATAGCAAGGGGTAGAATGTGTTGTTTTCAAAATAAAATAAAAAAATTCCTTTCTGGAGCCTCAAGGTTATTCTTTGTCTCCGCACTTTTGCACCTGACCGGAAGAAGCTGGGTGGAGTCCTAGTGAGGAAGAAGAGGATTGGACCATGTGATGGATTTGTGGGTGTGGGGACAAGATCATGAACTTTGAACTGGGTGGAATCCCAGGAAGTTTTAGAATTGGGATTTCATAGCATGATGCCAACATGTCTGTTTTATTAAATTGGAACTTTAAGGATGACTCTGCCTTGGACTCTGATTTAATCCTGCATGATATTTGGAATGCTGACAGATATGCCTCTTCATTCATTGTGAAGTTAAAAAGTTGGACATCCATGACCTAAGGGGAAGATCTTCATTGCCTTTTTTATTTAATTAAAAAATAACTTTTATTAGTTTATAGCATACAAAGAAAATACAAAACTAAATAGTAGGGAAGTTAGGGAAAGGAAAAGTGAGGAAAAGAAAAGGGGAAAAAAGAAGAAAAAAGGTGTTGAATTCCAACTCCCTTTGGTGCAGTAGAATAAAGCATTAATATCAAACTTCAACTTTTTTACTTTTAATAAAGTAGCCATTTCTATAACAACAAATCTATCTAATCGGTAAAACCCACAATCAAAGTTTCATTTTTTTTCCACCTCAAGCACAAAGTCCAGAAGCGGTTTCCAAGTAGAAATAAAAGTATTTGCATTTTTTTCTTTGATCAAAACAGTCAATCTCTGCTAACTCCATCAATTTTTGCAGCCATTCATCCATCGTGGGGATCGAAGTGCCCTTCCATTTCTGTGCATAAAGTAGTTTTATCGCCATCAACATATATAACGTCAAAGTTCTGATTTTTTCCCAGGTCTTTTTCCATTAAACCCAAAAGAAAGGTTTCTGGTTTTCTCTTCATATTGACTTTAAGAATTTTCTGTATTAAGATATGTATCCTATTCCAAAATTTCTTTGCTTTATAGATGGATGGATGGCTGCAAAATTGATGGAGTTAGCAGAGAAGGCTAAATTGACTGTTTTGATCAAAGAAAAAAAAATACAAATACTTTTATTTCCACTGGAAATAATTGGAAACCATTTCTGGTTTCCAATTGAGGTGGAAAAAAATGAAACTTTGATTTTGGGTCCACCATAAATGATAAAAAGTCCATTTTTTGCCTTTTTTTAAAAAAAAATTATTATGAATAAACAGTCCTTAAATTCCCCAAACGTTCCATGGCAATAGGCACACAAAATCACATCTTCAATACCGTCTTTTCTTGAACTGAGACAGTGTATACTAAAATATACCTGTCTTTATGAACACTTGTTTGTATTTGTGCTTCAGAAAAAAATAATGGACTGGCATTCCATCTTGGGATTTCTAACCGCTTAAAAGGTCAGTGCTTCCAATGACTGGCTCCATTATTCTGTTCAATCATTCAATCTACTCTATCTCAATAGAGCTGAAGGTTCTGTCTTCTGAAAAATGGAAGGATCAACTGGGTGAAGAATAAGAAGCATTATAGAGTCCTATACTCACTGAAAAGGCAGCAGCTAGCTAAATGAAGCCATGGGAATATGATGAGAAAGCATTTTTAAATTAAAATATTAGCTCATAGAATTGGGCTGATAAAGAATTTGAGATGCCTTCTGAAAGAGGTTCCTGGGTTTTTATAGAATGCCATGTTGAAATCTAGCAGTTCATTATTCCTTCAGTGCTCCTGTAACCATTTGAGTGAACCAGCTCATTAAAGGGGAATGAGGTTGTTTTTGTAACACAAACTAATTTACTTGAGTTTGCAGAGTTTAGCTTAAATAAGCAGCAAAGTTCATGCAGGGAGGAATATTCTGAACAGGAAATTGAAATACAGGAGAATTGCTCATTTTATTAAAAAAAAGATTTATGGAACTTTTTGAAGAGGATAGAATGTCAAATAGGGAAGTAAAAAAAATGCAACCAGTATAATTTCTATGATGTGGAATCAGTATTAAAAAGTTTTACATAGTTTATGCAATCATCTACATGATTACTTAAAATTACCACTGTTATGGGGCCTATTCTTAATAGGCCCTATATATTTAGAAATAGATCTTAAAGGACTGCAGTCTTAATTTGGCAGAACTTTAAATTATTAGAGAAATAAATTATGATATCAGTTAACTTTAGAAAAAAGCCATTGACTGAATAAGGTATGAGTAGAGTAACACCACCAAAGTGCTACAATATGTTGTGTGGATCCTTACAGGAATGGAGTTTTATTACTATCACAGTCTGAATTATTACTTCATACTAATGTAATCAAGTAAAGAAAAAAGTAACAGTTACTCTATCTATCTATCTATCTATCTATCTATCTATCTATCTATCTATCTATCTATCTATCTATCTATCTATCATCTATCTATCTATCTATCTATCTATCTATCTATCTATCTACCTACCTACCTACCTACCTACCTACCTACCTACCTACCTACCTACCTACCTACCTACCTACCTACCATCTATCTATGCACAGTAGTACCTTTAGTCACAAATGCTTTTGACCATGACCAAATCAGGTTCTTACCAAAAAATGCAAAAAAATATTTCGTGGCCAATTTCCCCTTTTGCACCATTTCCAAAATTAAGTTAGGATCATGACCATATTGGGTGGCGACCAAAGTTATGGAACAAATTATGTTTTTTACTCTCTCTCTCTCCCTCCCTCCCTCCCTCTCTCTCTCTCTCTCTCTCCATCCATCCATCTATCCATCCATCCATCCAACCATCCATCCATCTATCTATACATCCATCCAACCATCCATCCATCCATCTATCTATACACACACACACACACAAATATATATATATTCTATCTATCATCTATCATCTATCATCTATCTATCTATATATGAATAAGTGGAATATGTAGTTACTGAATCAAGAGACAGCATAAATTATGGAGACAAGTTATGTTTGACACATTTTAATAGCTTTTTAGTCATGATATAATTTACACTATCAACATATAGATTAAAGAGCCATGGCAGTGCCATAGTTAGAATGAAGTACTGTAGGCTAATTCACTGCTCACTCCAGGAGTTCGATTCTGAGCAGCTCAAGGTTGACTCAGCCTTCCATCTTTCCGAGATCAGTAAAATGACAACCCAGATTGTTGGGGGCAATATGCTGACTCTGTAAACTGCTTAGAGAGGGACATAATGTACTATGAACTGGCATATACAGTAGGTCTAAGTGCTATTGCTATGGCTAAAGAGTATTTGCCATTTTTGTTCATTTCTTTATATTTATATAATACTGTGCAATGGCTTGAACTCTCTGGTTCATAAAAATGAGATATTGACATTGATGCTGATAACAATAGTTCAAAGGACAGAAAAAAAATGGAGTTCAGACAGGTTAAGGCCGACGTTTCCAATATATAGAAGGAGAAGTTAAAAAGAGTCTCTTGCTATGGTGGGAATAGCAGTAGCAATAGCACTTAGACTTATATGCCACTTCACCGTGCTTTACAGCCCGCTCTAAGTGGTTTACAGAATCAGGGTCCAACCTGACTTTTACCAACTTCTGAAAGATGGAAGGCTGAGTCAACCTTGAGCCAGTGAGATTCAAACTGCCAAATTGCTGGCAGCTGGCAGACACCAGAAGTAGCCAGCAGTACTGCATTCTAACCACTGTGCCACCACGTCTCTATATCAGCATACCAGAAACTTGGTGGCTTCCTATTATGACAAAAAGGAAGAAAATTTACAACATATATACACAAACACACACACTTGAAGTCAGGACAGGGGTGGGTTTCAACCGGTTCGCGGCGGTCCCCGCGAACCGGTTGGTTGGCGAACCCGGAAGTAAGTAACTTCCAGGAACGGCGAAGGGCCCACCCGCCTGCCCACGTTCCTTACCCAGTTTTGACAAGTTCTGCGCTTCCACGCATGCGCAGGAAGCATACAGCGCCTGCGCGATCCTCCAGGAGCAGCTGTACGCATGCGTGTGCTGCGCGCGTGCACGAGGACGCTGCCGGCCCCGTTCCAACTGAATCGGTTGGAACGGGGCGAGAAACCCACCCCTGAGTCGGAAGTATATTTTGCCCGTACTACATGGCATGGAGACTATACTTTTTGTCATTCATAATGGACTTGTAAAAGTGGTACAGATATGTTTGTTTTTTTCCAGAAGATTCTTCTAATCGATGTATAGTTGAAACGAGGAGCTTTTTTTTTAAGGTTCGGTGGATATACAGACTGAAAGAAAATATGGAGTTTGCTTTTATATTTGGTAACTGCTGTATACGCAGAGGTGGAAACTTGTACAAATTGCCATAATGAAGAATTGGTGATGAAGTTAACAAAAATGGTTGAAAGGGCAAAACTGACTGCTTTGATCAAAGATTTAAAAAATCGACTTCCTTCTACATGGAGAACACTTTTTGACTTTTTGCTTGATAAACACAAAGTTTAGATTCTGGGATTTGATGATTACATTTATTATCTCTATAAAAATATTGTGTATTGCTGGAATTTAATAAATGTATGTGTCCGATTAAAAGAAAAACCAAAAAAAAATGCATTAAAATGATCTTTTTGGATCCAGCTGACTATGGGAGATAATAAATATTATACCAGCATTTTCCCAAAAATAAGACAGGGTCTTATTTTCTTTTGATCCCCGAAATAAGCACTTGGTCTTATTTTTGGGGAGGCCTTATTATTTTTGAGGTGCAGGAGGTGGCGAGCGTGGTCACCTTATGGCTGCTGCTGTGTTGCAATATTTTTGGGGAGGGCTTATTTTTGGGAAAACAGGGTAGCAGTTAGCAATAGCAATAGCAGTTAGACTTATATACCGCTTCATAGGGCTTTCAGCCCTCTCTAAGCAGTTTTACAGAGTCAGCATATCGCCCCCCACATTCTGGGTCCTCATTTCACCCACCTCGGAAGGATGGAAGGCTGAGTCAACCCTGAGCCGGTGAGATTTGAACCGCTGAGCTGCAGAACTAGCAGTCAGCTGAAGTGGCCTGCAGTACTGCACCCTAACCACTCCGCCACCTCGGCGGTATATACCTCAGATAAAGGTACTCAATCAGCTAAGGAGTTTTACTGCCATACTGGGGAAAAAATGTGAAATCACGTACTGTATATAATTGGGAACAAGCTAAATGTATTTATATCCCATTTTGTTATAATGTAATTTGGACTAATGTAGGTAAGTCAGAATAACATGATGATGTGTTATAAAAAGGGATCAATAGAGTTATAATCCTTTGATATGGAAAACCCAAGTTAAATAAAACTAACATTACTCACGTACATGCAATTCAGATTGAAAAAAATCATAGGATGAAATTGAGACGAAGTTATAATTCGAAACAAACTGAGTATTTTTCACACTATATGGAATAAATAATAGTCGTCAAAGAGGTTGTACATTTGCTGGGTTAAGATGGGTGAAATTAAATGAAATTGTTTCTTCTGCACATGAAAGTGAATAGTGCAGCTTTCAGAGCCATACAAGCAAAATTTATCTTGATGTAATACCACAAGCTTATCAGGAAGATAATCAATACCATCAAAAAAAATTGGAACCATTAACGTAACATGAGGAAAAGCCATTGATGTCAGCAAGGAAACAAATACAGTCTAGTAAATGAACTTCACAGTCCTTAGCACTTTCTGAGTTTAGTTGTTTTCTTGCCAACCAAATAACATCATCAGTGCTACCAATGTCTGCAAGAAAACTCCATTAGAGAGCACCAGGGACCCCACAGTTCAACCCTGAATTACTAATATTCTCTATCAGTAAGTGAACTTTGATCAAGGACAGGTATCAAAGGGGCTCCTGAGATGTTATTCTATTGGGACATGCAAATTTACACACTTCTGATTTCAGCAAGACATAAGTGGCATTGAGCATGGATAGAAGCATAGAGAAAGAAAAAGAATAAGATTTTTTCCCATTCATTTAATTGAACATAATATTTTATTTCCATTTCATTCAATACAATCACCTGTATACTGTGCATAACCGGGGCATATAACATTGAATAATAAACACAACCCTGACTTATATAGAGAATACCCCCTACAATACAAACCCAGTATACCACCTTGACCCACCATACACCCTCTTTCAACCCCCTCCAACTTTCATTCTACCTTCTTACATACCCCTCTACTTCCTACTTCCCTCCCCCTCTGTCACTCCCTCTCTTAATCCATTCCCTCCCTCCCTTCTCCTCCTCCTCTCTCTCACCCTCTCCACCCCTCCTTCTTCTTTCACTCAACTCCTCCTTTCGGTGTACTTCTATTGTCTTCCAATATATTCAGTTTGTTCTATTTTTACACTAACTTTAGAAGGCCACAGTATACAAGTGCAATCATGTACCTTAAATTCTACCACATATTATATTTCTCCCCTCCCCCCTCCCCCTAAAACCCCACCTCCCTTCCCTCCCCCTGACTTCCCAGAGCCCATACACGGTATAAGTTTTAAGAAACACAGTCTAAAATATCTCTACATTGAACTCAGCTTCTTACTGTTACCCAAATTTTAAACAGATTAAATTATTACTAATCTTAAGCATAGGTTATCTGGAGTTTCTTAGACCCATATTTACTTTGTGTATAATCAATCCATTTTTTCCAGTCTCGTTTATATCTCTCATTTGAGTGATCTTTAAGATATGCCGATATTTTAGCCATCTCGGCTAAGTTTGTAACTTTCAATGTCCACTCTTGAGTTGTAGGCAAGTCTTCCTTCTTCCAGTATTGCGCCACCAACAGTCTTGCTGCCGTTATTAAGTGCAGAACCAAATTGATCTCTACCGCTGTAAAGTCAGTACATATACCTAGTAAAAACAGCTGAGGGGTCCCATTCATTTAATTAACCACCACAATAAATACAAGCACAATACCATAAAAAAAAGTTTAGAAACCCTTTTTTCCTACCTATGTTTTAGGTTCACTCTCAGTTGTCCTTCTCTATTTAAGAGAGAAGCATAAATTAAGAGTTTCAAAAATGAATTCTAATAGGAAATATTCTGGGGATCTCCTGCAAAGAACTTATCTTCCAAACATGTTGTTGAATTCAAAACGCTGAAGCTTTGATATGCAAGGAAAACGTTCAAGTGCTGTAAAATCTAATCAATAGAACCGAAACCAGAATATATATCCTTTTCTAAAACCCTGGCTGACTTTATAAGGTTTAGGTTTAGGTTGTAACGTTAAAATACAATCTACAGCAGGAGTAGTCAACCTTTTTATACCTACCGCCCACTTTTGTATCTCTGTTAGTAGTAAATTTTTCTAACCGCCCACCGGTTCCACAGTAATAGTGATTTATAAAGTAGGGAAGTGACTTTACTTTATAAAATTTATAAAGCAGAGTTACAGCAAACCCCTACTGCCCACCATGAAAGCTGGAACGCCCACTAGTGGGCGGTAGGGACCAGGTTGACTACCACTGATCTACAGAATCATCAGTGGGTGGATTTTGCTATATACTTAACACTTACATGTGTGTTGAAACAGAATTCAACAACATGAAACAGTGGTCAATCTAAATGGCTTTGGAATGGTCACTTTTAGTTATTATTTATTTATTCCCCCCCCCCCCAAAAAAAAAGTACGACTGCTCATTGCAAATTCATATTTAAATGTGTGCAAGCCATGGTAGTGCAATTATAATACAACGGTTATATGCAATATAAAAACTATATTTCGTTTTAGGCTATATCCAGAGGTGGGTTCCTACCGGTTTGGTCCGGTTAGGCTGAACCAGTAGTGGTATGATAGCCTGGGTCGCAGAACCGGCAGCAACCCAGGCTGACCATGCCTCCGAACCTGTTCCCTGGTCTCCACAGTCACCATCTTGTTTTGGAGTTCTGGGCATGCGCAGAACAATTTCTATTGAACTGCACGTGAGTGCACAGTGCGCTTCCAGTGCATGCATGAAGCGCGCACATGAGCGAACCGGCAATAACGCCAGCTAGAACCCACCCTGGCTTTATTTTATATAAACAGTGAGAGCCAATGTGTATGTTTTTGATGTCATTACCATTTCTCTTCATAGCTCTTTGGTGAAGCAGATGTAGTTAACTGTCCGCCTCTGCTTTGCTGTTGCTTCAGCTGCCATGAAACGGGGAGGGAGGGCATGGTATTTGGGAGGGGTTACTCATTGTGCTGGAGGAAGGTTCTGGAGTTCAGCTGCCTGTCGGACTACGCATGCATAGGAGATTCCCGCCAGGATTAATGGCACCGACATTCCATCTTCATGATGCCTTTTGAAGTTATCTCACACCTGACACTTGAGAGAATTATGATTGGACTGTAACTGTGATGCCAAGGGGTGGGGGAATGGGCTATTCTACATATCAATCGCTTTCGCGCCTAAATAATCAGACTTCGCTTCGCTATGCCTTTAATCATTAATAATTAGTAAAAGTACACTTGATTTCTACACATGGAGTCTCGTGGTCTTCTTTCCTAATTATCTAATGGAGAGGATCTGACATTAACTTTGTGATTGAGCTGGTATTTGAACCTAGGTATTCCCACTATTAATATGGTGTCCTAAGTTATAAATTGCTTGGAATCACATGTAGAATTATTGAAATATCACTAATAAATGTAAGGCATCTTTACTTGGAACAGCCTACATCCTTCGATAACACTTTAACACCATCAAACAACATTTGCCTCTCACAGGTCCTTGGGAGGGATTTGATAAATGGATACAGATGCTAAATCCAGTCTACACATCTGGCTGGCTGTGCGACTAACCATAATTATGATATCAGTCAATATCAATAATCCTGAGTTCTTGAGAAGAACTCAATGTGTATGAATAAAAATTCCAGCTAAAGAATTGGCAGCTGTAACTTCATGGTTTATCATGTCAACTACAAAAGGCAGCTTTACTTGGAACACATCACCTGCTGCAAAATACCTTCGGCACCATCAAACAACAATAACATTTGCCTAGCTCAGATTCTTGAGAAGGACTCATTAGAGGTGATAAAAAGGCCAAATCCAGTCAATGGTTTCCTGTGTTCAACCAACAAAAATAACAATTGCAACTAATATTTGATGATGCCTCTATTTTTTAGGTGAGGCTGTACTGTTATGAGTACTTGACCATTTTTTAAAATCAGTAATGGAAATTTGACATTTTTTTTTCAAAGTAAGGATTCTCTTATTTCATAAACAGCATTGGGAGAAGATTGTAATATGACTATTACATATTCCTGTTCACAGTGCTGTGATGGCACCGTGGCTTAGAATGCAGAATTGCAGGGCTAATTCCCTTTTCACTCTAGGAGTTCAATTCTGAGCAGCGCAAGGTTGACTCAAACTTCCATCCTTCCCAGGTCAGTAAAGTGAGGACCCTGATTGTTGGGGGAAATGTGCTACTCTGTAAACCATTTAGAGAGAATTGTAAAACACGGTGAAGTGAT
Organism: Thamnophis sirtalis; assembly: GCF_051295495.1. Classification (NCBI taxonomy): domain Eukaryota; kingdom Metazoa; phylum Chordata; class Lepidosauria; order Squamata; family Natricidae; genus Thamnophis; species Thamnophis sirtalis. Next base: position 126,878,932 of record NW_028261386.1, read on the forward strand.
ATAAAAGTCTAAGTGCTATTGCTTTTACTATTAGGGGATGTATTCTTTTAGAGATAAAACAATTTTCCTTCAGGATTTCAGAAGTAAAAGCAAATGGGACTGGAGAGAGGGAACAACCTTAAAAAAATATAGTCTCTTTAGTTCTATTAAAAAGAAGGGAAGATAACTCAGTCAACTTTAGATATAACGGTCTTTGCTCTTTCTTGCTGTAAATCAGATAGAGTCTTTATTAGACATACTTGCAAAGTATTTGGAGCAGTGTACTTCGTAGTAATACTAGACTTTATAAAAATGTATGTTTTTCCAATTTACTAACAACGTGTCAGAGGTGCAAACCTTTACTGTAAAACACCTTTGATTGATGACATTTAACATTCAAACATTTCCTTGCTTAAAAGAATTTGTTTTCCTTAATAAATTAACGTTGCATTTCCTCATTACGAAACTAGAAGTTTTTAATCAAACAGAGAGCTACAGTATCAATTACTTATGAGAACTTGTCAGTTTTATAGTGTCATTGTGTTCACTTTCCTAATTGACTTAATGATACTTGATAACTTTAAGTCAATCTTGAAAATATGTTTGTGCCTATTGATAAATCTACAATTTAGTTGTATAAATTACTTTCTGACTGGGAATAAACACATCTAAAAGCAATATTCATTCATCCCAATTTGCATTAGTTTTTCATAAAAAAATTCCTAGGATGAGTAATAACAGCAAACAAATAGCAATAAAATGTCAATCAATCAATAAATGACCATAACAGAAGAGGGTGAACACCAATCCCATAATAATTGATATTGTAAGACTTGAGTCACACTGTTCACTAATAATTCTTAAATGCATATTAGAACAGAGTGATGTCAGCTTTGCACCAAATTGTTAGGATGATTAAGGCACTCTTTGAACAAGAAAGTTTCTTCTCTGGTTGCAAAATAACCTGATTTTATTCCCCATAGGATGAGGCAACGAGACCGGTTCCTCTCCTATCCCCTCACCTTATCCCTCACCCCACAAAACTTTATTCATATAGAAGCTCTGGCAGATTGAGAGAGGCCATTCTGTTTTTTTACAGATAGTTTTGCAGGTAATTTGGTTTGGATAGCAATCATCCTAATCTTGAATTAATTCTGGAAGTGAATAGGTATTTGATAAAGCTCTTCAGGATCAACACAACCCTATCCCCAATGCCACTTTGACAGCTTTTTGAGGGAGTCCTATATATGTGAATGTCAGGAAATGAAAAGTAAGTATAACAACTTTTTGAAGGTTGCAAATCTGATTTGATCATGGAGAGAGTACAGTTAGAATTTGGTTCTAATGGTCATTACTCCTGTTTATGTTTGCAATAATGTGAATATTAAGGGAATGAAAAATCAGTACATTAGTGCAGTTCATATAAATTAATCTCAAAGAGGAGATTAATATTATGCTCTAAATTCAGCCACTGATTTAGTACATGTATTAAATCTACAATTTTATCTACACAACGCCTTAAGGCTATTTCTACATTGATAGTAGACGACTTGCTTTACCTTAAATTGCTAGAAAGTAGCTTCGGTGCCTTCCTCAAATCAAGAAGTTTTTCTTGAAGATATATTAAGATTTCTCTTGTTTAATTAATTACAGTAAGAAATTGTGGTGTGAAGGGATGAATACTATAGATAAACTGGGGAAAAATACAACTATAATCTACTTGGACTATTGTGTTTAACCATTATCAACTAAAAGTTATTTTTATGGCAATACATTTTCTTGAAAGCTTTACAGTACAGTGAAACCAGAGGCAGAAAAAAATTACAGTTTGTGAAACCATGTTTTATTTGGTGGTGGGGAATACTTGAGAGACCGCCTGCTGCCAATTACCTCCCACAGACCCATTAGATCTCACAGGGTTGGCCTCCTCTGGGTTCCATCTACTAGCCAATGCCATCTGGCTACTACCCGGGGGAGGGCCTTCTCTATGGCAGCTCCGGCCCTTTGGAATGAACTCCCCGCAGGGATTCGGACCCTCACCTCTCTCCAGGCCTTCCGAAAAGCCGTCAAAACCTGGCTTTGCCGGCAGGCCTGGGGGTGATGAGTTCCCTCCCCTCTCGACATGTATGGTTGTGCGACTGTTGCTTATTTTTATTATTTGTATTTTGTTTGATGTTTCCCTTTCCCTTTTTGGATTGTTCGCCGCCCTGAGTCCTCCCGGAGAAGGGCGGCATATAAATAATAAATTCCATTCCATTCCATTCAATCATACTTGATTGAATTCCCAAATTTTCCCATAGAAAATTTACAAAAACGCAAAGGCTATGTTCTTTCAACAAGCAAATCAAGTAGCTAGTGGATTAGTTCACTGTGTGAACTTTGGTGCAAAGGCAGTGTAAGAAATGTTAGATTAATTCAGCGAAACACACAATTTATGAAGACACTATGGAAAATTTCATGAATATATGCTCTTGTTTCATCACTGTATTCAGCTGATCATTGGATAAATGATTTGAGTTAGCACCTTCACCCATCTAAATCTGTGAGTGTGTCTGGATTTTTCCAGCTGTGACTCAGATATTACCGAGGTTTTTTAAGATTTCATCTTGAGTTGATGTAGGGAGGGTTAAGAAGCATATGTTCGAAAGATGGCCTTGTGAATAAGAAATAAGTAAATACAATAAATTAATTGAAAATGTAAAAGATTATCTGAAACCTCTATAAGGTGTAAAATTTATTTGCTGGCATGTGTTACGATGAGTTTCAGAAGGTATGGAAATGTATCATTATATCTGAACAATATTTTCTTCTAAAGATCAAGGCATCATTTGATTAGGTTTTTTTTTTTATTAGCAGTAATAAGTCATTACAGAAATGTAGTCTGTCTCTCTGGCTATAAAACCAACCATCTGAAAAAAGGTTATTTTATCAATTAGTTTTTCCAAGCCTGCAAAGAAAATGAGTTTCTTTGCAGATAAATCCTGGGCAATATTTTATTTTTAAATTAGTTTTCTTCTATTTTTCCTTGCTAACAAACACTCAGTTACTCTTCAGGAATATGTGTTGTGCTTTATGGGGATTGAAAGTTCAACTTCAGTGGCCTGAATATATGTTAATATTAGGCTATCAGTTATTATTCTCCAAGGCGATGTGTGCAGTGAGAATAAATATAAAAGAGTGTTTATTGGAGTGTATATTACAGGCAAGCTTTTTCCCAGTGCTATCAATATGGTAGCACACTCACTATTGGAAACAGATTTGTCCACATCCTTTTATGGATTAGAAACCTTCTGGAACAAATAAATGTCAGGGAGTTAAGGAATAAGAATTTAAGGCTAATTTATAAATCCTGGTTGACTTAATCTAGGCTTAAAAGGTAACCTGTCACGACTGCAGCAATTCCTTTAAGAATCTTTGGCCTCTCATTAAGGGGAGGAATAGCAAGGGGTAGAATGTGTTGTTTTCAAAATAAAAAAAATTCCTTTCCAGAAGTTCAAGGTCATCTTTTGTCTCCTCATCTTTGCACCTGACCGGAAGCAGCTGGGCGTAGGTGCTAGCGTGGAAGAAGAATATTGGACCATGTGATGGATTGTGGGTGTGGGGACAAGATCGTGAACTTTTAACTGGGTGGGATTCTGATGTCATTTCCAGAATTGGGATTCCATAGCAATGTGCTAAGATGTCTGCTTTATTAAATTGGAACTTTAAGGAAAGTTTTGCCTTGGATTCTGATTTAATTCTACATGATATTTGGAACGCTGACATTATCCCAATTCTGCCTTAAGATAAGGTATCAGCTTCCCAGCTTGGTAACTTCAGTGGCCTGAATATATGCTGACAAATCCATCTTGTTTTGTATTGCATTTTTGATTTTATTGTTTATTATTTGGTGAGACAGAATCAGATGTCTAATCAGAGATCCATCCACCTATCCATCCATCCACCCACACATCCACTCCTCCATCCATCCATCCATCCAAGGCTCTAGGTCAGTCTGGGAAGTATAAAAATAATCCCAAAAGAAAATTATTATTGCCAGGAATAGTGCACTAGAATATTAACAAAATCATCAGGACTATGAGTTTAACAAGTGACTTTTTTTTAATAAACATAAAAAATACTTTCCTGTTCTGACCCCCGCTTCTCCATCCAGGAACGAAAGCCAAAACAGACCTACAAAAGAATGTTTTAATCAGTCCAAGCTCTTGTTGGCTGCAAGCCCAAAATAAACAAATAGATAATCACCCTGGCAAAAAGTCCTATAAACCCACGGAGCACTGCAAACAGGCTTCTCACTGCAAACCACTTACCCAAGTTGGTTTCTCCCAATTTTTGAACGTGAATGAGAACGTTGACTCCTGCAAACAGGGCGTGGCACAAACAGTTCCTTTTGTAATCAGGAGAGGATCTTAATCAGCATCAGCTAAGCACCATCATCTCCTACAATTACGCAGTTGTTCCTTCCATCGAGTAACCCTTCGACGGGGTGCATCCTGAAACAACTCACAAGTGTTTTCCTGAACACTCCCTCTGATCCAATGCTCTGCCGCCACCTAGTGGCCAACCAATCTCTCCTCACCCTGCTCAGAGTCAACACCCTGTCCAGGGTCCTCCACCTCCTCCAAGGCTGACTCATAAGACCCCTCTCTGTTGGAGTCTGGCGGCAGCTCCAATGGCTCCTGCCGGGCCACAACACTTTCCTAATTTAAACCTCTTACAATGTGACAAAACCAATTTTCCCTCTTTCCACCAATTTGAGCTGGAATACTACCAGTTAGCCATACTACTAAGAGAAGAGCCGAGGTGGCGCAGTGGTTAAATGCAGCACTGCAGGCTACTTCAGCTGACTGCAGTTCTGCAGTTTGGCTGTTCAAATCTCACCGGCTCAAAGGTTGACTCAGCCTTCCATCCTTCCGAGGTGGGGAAAATGAGGACCCGGATTGTTGTTGGGGGCAATATGCTGACTCTGTAAACCGCTTAGAGAGGGCTGAAAGCTCTATGAAGCGGTATATAAGTCTAACTGCTATTGCTATAGAATGAGTGGGGGAAGGAGACTAAGGGCATAATATTGCATATGGCTGGTGATTATATGGTGACTTGATTGGAATAGAGTCACTCAAGATTACAACATTCTGAAAAGCAAAAGAATGAAAAGAACTTATGTTAAAAATGCTGCTTCTAGTTGGAAATTCACAGTTTGGAAAGAAAATTAACTGGAGGATAATGATGAACACATTAAATTAAAAATAGTGGAAGGAGAAATATAAGTCTACGGCTGTTTTGCTGTTTACTATCACAGATACTTCTAAGAGGTATGAGGGGGGAATTTTAATTTTCCAACATTTAGTGAGAGACAAAATCTCCCACGTGTGTTCATTAGATGACATTCATATTCCTGAAATGAAGTTAAACAAAAAGAGCTCAGCTACCCTTGACTTGACAGTGTACTCAACTAGACTTGACAATAAATCACAGATTGGCTGACACTTCACAGCTAGTGACTCCTTCTCACAGAAGACTTAACAGAAGTCTTAGCAGAAGAAGACAGAGGAGGTAACAGAAGACTTACAAACATGGGTCCGCTACATTAAAATGACATCATATACAACAAATTGATTGCCTGTGGCCAATGAGAAGATGTAAGTGACTTTTAAAACATCGAGGCTGCTGGATCTCACCTTCCAAATGAATGGATTTGTGGTGTGCTCTTTGTGACCTAATGCCAACGAGTGTCAGCATGGTGAGGCTGAGAGTAAAAATATACCACACGATGGGTATGGCCATATCGAGACACACACACACACACACACACACACACACACACACACACACAGTTATCACACTTGCAAAATGGATTGAACTTTGAGCTGCTTTACTCATCAATTTGAAGATACACACATAATAACACACTTATTATGGAGACTGCTTCAAAAAGCTGATGCTTACATAATAGCCATCTCTAGCTTGGGAACTGTTCATTTCCTCTTCAGCCTTGACCCTAAACCATATAGAAGACTTGGCAAAAAACAAAACAAACCCAGAAATAATGGAAACATTTTTTGGGGGCAAATAACCATGCAGTATTCATCCAGAAGGTGCTTTTTTTTTTTCCAAGATGCAATTAGATTTCAGCTCTGAGCTGAAGAAGTTTCTGTAAGCAGAGCAATAAAGATGAGGCTAGAAACAACACCAGAATGTTTCCTTCCTGCCTTCCTTACAGGATTAGCCCTGTAAAGTAGGGAAAAAACAAAAGATTTCTTCCAAAAAACGGTTCTCTGAACTGCTTAGAAAGTTACCAACCGGTTCTCCCGAATCGGTGCGAACTGGCTGAATCCCACCACTGCTATTGATAGCCTGTCATCTTTTGCCCATAAAAGATACATATACATTGGGCTCAAAAATGTCCAAGTATTCTTCTCTACAATCTCAGCTGTTTCAGCAAAGTTTTTTAGATTTATAAGCTTTTACTTAGATGACAGGTTCATGTTTTCCCTGAAAAATCAGCTTTATTTTCCTAATGGCTTCTTTAGCATCTACTCTGTGTCCATTTGTGTAAGTGTGTATTTACCATCCTATTAGAAAATATAAGAGGTTATTACAGGGAAAAAAAAATGCTAAGATACATTTGACCTACTGTCTGTTCTAGAGCAAGGGGGTCAAACTCAAGGGCTGGGGGGCAGATCTGGCCTACAGGGTGCTTAGATCTGGCCCATGGGGCCACGCTGGAAACAGTAAGGGACCATCCTGCTGTGCTTCTGCCAGTGAAAATGGAGCCCGGGAAAGTCGTGTGTGGCCCGCCCGGACTCCGTTTTCAGCCACGATGGCCTCCTGCAGCCCTCTGCCAGCCAAAATGGAGCCCAGGGAGGCCCATGTGCAGCCTCGATGAATGACATTGAACTGGCCATGCCAATCATGCCCCCCACCCCCAGGTCAAATACAACCCGGATGCAGTCCTCAATGAAATCAAGTTGAGACCCCTGTCCTAGAGAGAGAAAGATCAGATTAGAAAGGGGTGAAAGAAACCCTTTTCAGATTCAGAATCAGTTCTAATGTTTGGAGTGGTGTGGTGGCCTAGAGGTAGAGTTCTCGCCTCACAATCAGGAGGCTGTGAGTTCGATCCTAGGTAGAGGCAGATATTTCTCTCTCTGGGTACACCGATAATATATTTGCTAAACAAAACTCTGCATTGGCAACAGGAAGGGCATCTGGCCATTAAAACACTTCTGCTTGCTCCATTCAGATGACCAGACGTCACACCACGAGAAATTATGGGGTCTTTAAATGAAGATGATGAATCAGTTCTAATTTTTATAACATAACTTATTTGTGCCCACTTCATAGCCACATAGAAACATTTAGAGCTGTCTTTTTTTTTATTTTTTTCTATCAGAATAAATTTCTCCGTTTTTCTGCTGTTATCCACAAGGCAAATGAAGGAACTGGGAATGCATCACATTCACTTCTAGAAAGGTTTCTCGATAGCTGTTGAAATGATGAGCCTACTTTAAGGTGGATAGCGGAAAAGCAGCATGAAGTTATTATGCTACGGAGACAAGGCCTTTTTGTTTATGGAGAAAACATATGCTAGAATTTGCTTCACAGAACAATATTCGGAAAGAATGTTGAAAATTGCGGGAGGATGCTTTCATATGCCAAGTAACGCTTTCGTTATTTTTTTTTAGCGCTGTGACAGAAGGGCGATTGGGGACACTTAAATTAACACGTGCCAACTTTGCCTACTCTGTCAAAGCAGCTCTGCAGATACCGTACATGTTTAGGGATGAATAGGCCCAAGGAGCTCCCATTTCACATCTGCCTGGCCGTGAGAGCTCGCAAATTTTACGTGGAGTTTGTTTTATGACTTCAGCAAGAGACCAGAATGGGTCTTAACGTTTAAAATGCCCAAGGCAACAAAAGGTCTCTCTCGTTTTTCTTTCATTTTTAAAAAGCTTAGCAAGAAGCAATGGTTGGGTCCAGGGGTGGGTTTCAACCGGCTCGCGGTGGTCCCCGCGAACCAGTTGGTTGGCGAACCCAGAAGTAAGTAACTTTCGGGAACGGCGAAGGGCCCACCCACCCTCCCACGTTCCTTACCTGGTTTTGACAAGTTCTGCGTTTCCATGCATGCGCAGGACACATACAGCGCCTGCGCGATCCTCCAGGAGCAGCTGGAGCATCGCACAGACGCTAGTACGCATGCGTGTGCTGCATGCGTGCACGAGGAGAGGACGCCGCCGGCCCCATTCCAACCGAACCAGTTGGAACGGGGCGAGAAACCCACCCCTGGTTGGGTCTTTGCAAACTGGAGGCTTTATTTCCAGCATTTCCTATAATGGCCATATGACTGCACAATGGTTATTGTTGCTGTTGTTTTTTAAGATCTGCGGTGGCGCAGTGGTTAGAGTGCAGTACTGCAGGCTACTTCTGCTGCCTGCCGGCTCCCTGCAATTTGGCAGTTTGAATCTCACTAAGCTCAAGGTTGACTCAGCCTTCCATCCTCCCGAGGTGGGTAAAATGAGGACCCAGATTGTTGGGGGCAAATAGGCTGACTCTGTAAACCTCTTAGAGAGGGTTGTATAGCACCAGTGGTGGGATTCAGCCAGTTCTCACCTATTCAGGAGAACCGGTTGTTAACTTTCTAAGTAGTTCAGAGAACCGGTTGTTGGAAGAAATCTCCTTTTGTTTTTTTCCCACTTTACAGGGCTAATCCTGTAAGGAAGGCAGGAAGGGAAACATTCTGGTGTTGTTTCTCGCCTAATCTTTATTGCCCTGCTTACAGAAACTGCCTCTCCGGTTAACCCTTATTACATTGTAACAGCTAAGGCAGTGGTAGTCAACCTGGTCCCTACTGCCCACTAGTGGGCGTTCCAGCTTTCATGGTGGGCGGTAGGGGTTTTGTCCAATACTGAAGCACTTTCCTTTTTTAAAAAATTTAATTGACTTCCCTACTTTATAAATCACCATTACTGTGGAACCGGTGGGCGGTTAATTTTTTTTACTACCAACAGTGATACAAAAGTGGGCGGTAGGTATAAAAAGGTTGACTACCCCTGAGCTAAGGTGAAGAATGAGTGACCTTGAGTTGGCCACACCCACCCAGTCACATAACCCCCGACCCCCGCCTACCCAGTTGATGATTACGGCAGAGAACCGGTTGTTAAATTATTTGAATCCCACCACTGTAAAGCACTACGAAGCAGTGTATAAGTCTAAGTACTATTGCTATTGCTATTTATTCCTATGATCTTTTGCTCCCAGATGGATCGACTAAGAGTGAAAAATCCCATTTTCCTCCTTGCAAGATCTGTGACAAATATATTGTAATACTTGGCACATTGAAGACGTGCTCTATATGGGGCAGCCCTTCGGCGACTTCAGCTTGTCCAGAATGCAGCCGCGCGAGCGATTGTGGGTGCACCTCGGTTCACCCACGTAACACCTATCCTCCGCGAGCTGCACTGGCTGCCTATTGGTCTCCGGATACGCTTCAAGGCGCTAGTCGTCACTTATAAAGCCCTTCATGGTATTGGACCTGGGTACTTGAGAGACCGCCTGCTGCCAATTACCTCCACCAGAGCGATTAGATCCCACAGATTAGGCCTCCTCCGAATTCCATCCGCCGGCCAATGCCGACTGGCGACTACCCGGAGGAGAGCCTTCTCTGTGGCTGCTCCGACCCTCTGGAACGAACTCCCCATGGAGATTCGAACCCTCACCACCCTCCAGGCCTTCCGCAAAGCCCTTAAAACCTGGCTATTCCAACAGGCCTGGGGCTAAAGAATCGTTGCCCCTATCTCGAATGGTATGATTGTTGTGCTTTTAAATTATGTTTTGTTTTGTGTTGTTGTAAAATTGTCTGTATCCCCCCTTCCCTTGTTTGAGTTGTGAGCCGCCCTGAGTCCCCTTGGGGAAAAGGGCGGCATACAAATGAAATAAACAAACAACAAACAAACAATTTTGCATGGGCCATGTTGCACGTAGTGAATTTCCGTCACCCAGGAAATAGCTGCCCACACAAAGCAACCTGCTGATAAACCCTGATGCGTATCTGATCCCCAAAGCATTCGTTTCTACTTTATGCTTTGTTTTTGCTTTTGGGGGAAGGGTATGGAGAAATCTGAAATGGTCAGAGAATCATTGCTAAAAATATAGCAGTGGAGAATGTCGATAATTTTCATAGAAAATATGCATTTATCAATGACTTTTCATAGAAATATTCCCTTTAGATTTGGCTCTCTGGAAGACAGGAATCTTCAGAATTTTTGTATTATAAACCTGCTTATAAAAGTATAACCCATCTGGGCTTGTGCCTTTATCTTTCTTGGTAAATTGACTTACAACAGTTTATTTAGCGACCGTTGGAACTTACAATGGCACAGAAAAATATGACTCACGGCCAGAGCCGAGGTGGCGCAGTGGTTAGAGTGCAGTACTGCAGGCTCAGTGGTGGGTTTCAAAATTTTTTTAGAACCTCTTCTGTAGGTGTGGCCTGCTATGTGGGAGTGGCTTGCTGGCCATGTGACCGGGTGGGAGTGGTTTGCCGACCATGTGACTGTGTGGGTATGGCCAACTTGTAAAATGTGGTGAGACTCACTTAGCAACGCTCTTGCTTAGCAACCAAAATGTTGGCTCAGAAACTCTGGCATTTGAAGCACCCAAGTCTTAAAGCTGTCAAGTTACAGGACCCTTGCACCCCTAACCCTTTAGAAAAAAAAAAACCAAGGGTGTTCAAACTTTAAGCTTTAAGACTTGTGGACTTCAACTCCCAGAATTCCTCCTCTCTCTCTTCATCTTGATGATGTGCAGATGGGTGTGGGGGAGGGAACTGGAACCAGTTCTAAACAGCACTGTAGATTTGTGGAACCTCTTCTATGGAAGAGCTTAGAACTGGCAGGAACCCACCCCTGCTGAGGAGGGTGAAAAATGGACCTACCAGGCCCACAGGAAGTCAGAAAATGGGCTGTTTCTGGCCTCTGGAGAGCCTTGGGGGGGAGACGAGGGAGGCCGTTTTTGCCCTACCCAAACTCCAAGAAAGCTGTGTGCACATGCACGGGGCAGCGGGGGAGATCACACGTGCATGCACAGGGGACATGGTGCAGGGGGCATTAAATTATGGGTGTGGGCATCCGAGTGCACACATGTGCACGTGCTTTTGGCACCCGAGGCAAAAAAGCTTTGCCATTACTGCAGATGACTTGCTTTACTGCCATCACCACATTATCCTACTATGTAGTTCTCAAATAGAGCTTGTTCCGTGATGCAGTACCTCTGCTGAAACTAAACAGGTAGTTCCTTGAGTATTTTTTTGGCTGTACTCAGAAAACTAACTTCAAGTGAAAGTTTATTTGTGTATTTTGGGAGTCAAGTGTTCTTCCTTTGCTGCTGTAAAGCAGGATGTCTTCTAAAATGTCATCCCGGTGAAAGTCCTTTAAGGGTAAAAAAGGAAACGACAAGGAAATTGGATGTTGATATGATTGTTTTACTTTTTTATTTGACACAGGTAACAAGACATGTTGCTGCCAAATAGATTTTATGGCCATCTCAGAAAGATAACTTTCAACCTTTGGGAGAGTAGGCAATGAAAATACAACCAAGGCAAGAGTGAAAAATGTTAGGGAAATATTTGTTTCTTACAGGAGTACTGCTGAAATGGATTGTGTTAATTTTTTAAGAGTTTCCATATCGTTCACGGAAAAGAGTTTATTTTTGGCACATAAGAATGACTTTGAGAGCAGAGATGGCTAAAATATCAGCATATCTCAAGGACCACTCAAATGAGAGATATAAACTGGAGTGGAGAAGATGGATTGACTATACTCAAAATAAATATGGGACTAAGAAATTCCAGATAGTTTATGACTGAAGAAACAAGGAATGATATAACCTGTTTAGACTTAGCCTAGCAAAGAGGAGTTAAAGCTCAAATGAAAGATGATACTAACTTTTTTAAAGTTTATTTTAAAACATCTTTGTTAAAGATTTATACCCCGTATTTGTTCTGGGAAGTCGGGGGAGGGGAGATTGGGGAGGTTGGGGGGAGGGCAGGGGGGGAGGTAAACATTTGTAAAAGTTTTGTTTTTAAATTTTCAATAAAAAAAAAGAATGACTTTGAGAGGTGAAAAATGTTAATATACTTCTACAAACAAAAGATGAAGCTAAAGGGTGACAGCCATTATATGGAGCAGATGAGCAGAAGACCAGCAGGGTGCATTTATGAACACCAGCTATCAGTAAGCAGATACAAGAAGGCAGGCAGTTGTCTGCCCTGTCTCAGCTTGGGCTCATAAGTAAAAATGATCCTTGGCTCCATTTGTTGCAAAAGGGACAGTTATATCAGGAGTCAAGTGAACTACAGTAAAGCAAAGCCAGAACTGAAATTTGCATGGCAAAATCCCTGAGTACAGTAGTTCCCATTACTGCCCCCCATCATCCGATCAGTTTCAAAGGCAATGTTTTCAAAAGGGTCGTTCCGAGTTTGAGTTTGAACTCGTTATGCAGCTGAATTCTCATCCGTCCAACCTTGAAATCACGTCTCAGGATATACAGTAAACAGTGTAGCCTTCCCTCCTCCCATCTAGCTCCCCTCTGCCAATACAGAGTTCATGGCAGATTGATGGTTCACTGACAAATGCGCGCTCGTCAAAAGTGCACCACCGAAACCGTGGCGAGAAAACCGTGAGTTTGAAATCGCGCCGACGAATGAGCACTGAAGCGCGGCAACAGCAGCGCACCAACAAAAGCGCGCTCTAAATCTAAACCTAACCCTAAACCTAACCCTAACCCTAACCCTAAACCTAACCCTAACCCTAACCCTAAACCTAACCCTAAACCTAACCCTAAACCTAACCCTAAACCTAACCCTAAACCTAACCCTAAACCTAACCCTAAACCTAACCCTAACCCTAAACCTAACCCTAAACCTAACCCTAAACCTAACCCTAAACCTGACCCTAAACCTGACCCTAAACTTGACCCTGACCCTAACCCTTACCCTTACCCTTACCCTAACCCTAACCCTAACCCTTACCTTAACCCTAATCGCGCTTCTGTTGGTGCTCTTTTGTCGGTGAGCGTTTGTGGGCGCACTGTCAACATCACGGTTTTATCGCCACGGTTTTGTCGGTGCGCTGTTGTCGGGCACGCATTTATCGGGTCACACAGATTGATACCAAACAATTGCAAACACAGCCTTAAGGTAGCAGTTCTGATTTAAAAAACCCCCCTCCTTAATATCAATATATGTTGAGATGGGCAGACTCAACTTTAGTTTCAACTGGAAAATTAGCCACCCTAGACTAAGCTAAATCCATTAGAGAATTCTTGGAGGCCTAGCATTCAGATAAATCTGCCATCAACGGGCATATAGAGATAAACAACATGTAGACATCATCCAAATGAGGCAATAAAAAGCTAAAAACTAAAAAAAACAACAACCACTTCCTCACTAGCAATCAACACCCAGATAAGGCCTGGGGCTAAAGAGCTGTTGCCCCCGTCTCGAATGGTATGACTGTTGTGAGTTTTTAAATTATATATTGTTATCTTGTTGCTTTTAAATCTTTTTGTCTGTATTCCCCTCCCCGGTTCGAGTTGTGCGCCGCCCTGAGTCCCCTTCGGGGGAAAAGGGCGGCATATAAATTTAATAAATTGAATTGAATTGAATTGAATAATGCCAAGATTAACAACTAATCAAGCAGTATAAACAATAGCCTTATCAAGGAACTACCAAGGAGAAAAAGAGAGAGCAAAGCCCACTCCTTTTTAGCGCTGAAGATATTAGCTCGTCTGGTTACGAAACCTTTGCAAGCAAAAAAACCAAGCTCAGAGAGCACCAAGGACTCCACAAACATTAATTTTCTGCTTCATTATGTCTTGTGCTGTTTACTCTTCAGTACAGCTCCTTTCTTCTTTTCATCATGCTCATTAAATACATTCATAAGAATGCAACATACACAGCTTACTCCTTTACATAACTGCCTCAGAAATCTTTATGTTTAATTTGAGGCTGACAAAATACATTTATTCCATAAAATATTAAGGCACAACAGTTTCAAGGTAATCTCCATATTTTAAGTGAAAAGATCTATCAATGACAACATAATATTATTTCTGTTCAACCACAAGTAATTTTCTTCTGTACTATATTGCTAGATTATTATTTATACAGAAGTATAAGTACATGATAAGGACCATCTATTCAAATAGGCAATCATCAAAGTGTATAAGCAGCAAATAATAGTGTAGTTATGCCATGACAAAAAAAAATAAGCAGATGGAAGCATGGGGTATATTTTAATTTATGATATGCTGCAGCTCTAACTTTTAGAATCTGCCACCTAGAAAAAGGCTAAACAAAATAGATAAAATTAGAAAGTGTGGCACTACAACATTAAGCAATTAGCAATAAATCAAAATAAGGGTCGTTTTCATAAAAAAATACGTAAACAAAATTACCTATAAAATATATCACAGATTTGTGCATACCATTTTGTGGCTTGTATGGTACTGACTGCTGTAAAACTTGCTTTGGATGAAGAAATGAATGCATGATCAACTTTCTCTCTCGTACGGATATGGTCACATCTAAGTTATTCTACCAAATTTCCTTACCAAATGAACAAAAAATGAAACAAAATCCAGTCAAAAGTGTTTTAACTGTTTTTTATGTCTTTGTTTTCTTTTTTCTTTTCCCAAGAAAAGGGTCACACAAAGCTAGGATTTTTCAATGATGGGAAATAATAGGAAGTTGGTTAATCTGTTTAACCAAAAAGTCTTCAACAAAAGGAAATTCTTATAGCCGCTTCAATTTCATGTAGTTCAAGACAAGTGCAAGAAGTTTTTCATCTGCAAAAAAAGTAGAATAGAATAGAATAACAGAGTTGGAAAATACTTTCTTACGCCATCTAGTCCAACCCCCTGCTCAAGCAGGAGACCCTATACCATTTCTGACAGATGGCTGTCCAGTCTCTTCTTGAAAGTTTCCAGTGATGAAACACCCATAACTTCTGAAGGCAACTTCTGTTCCCTTGGTTGATCGTCCTCACTTTCAGAAAATTTCTCCTTATTTCTAGGTTGAATTTCTCCTTGATCAGTTTCCATCCATCATTCCTTATCTGCCCTTCGGGTGGCTTGGAAAATAGCTTGATCCTTTCCTCTCTGTGGCAGCCCCTCAAATATTGGAAGACTGCTATCATGTCTCCCCTGGTCCTTCTCTTCACTAAACTATCCATGCCCAGTTCCTGCAGCCGTTCTTCATATATTTTAGCTTCCAGCCCCCTAATCATCCTGGCTCTTCTCCTCGGCAGTTTTTCTCGGATTTCAACATCTTTTAAAACAAATATTGAAACAAAATGTTTCTGAGATTTCCCATATTTCCAGGAGAAATATTTATTTGTATTAAGAAATTAATCAAATATCTAGTCTGTACAACTCCAAGAACAATTGCATTGAGGGTTGTTGTTGTTTTTTGCTTACATGACACATCCAAGCAAATATTGGGAAGAAAAGCCAAAATGAGTTTTCTATACAGATACAAATACCTTAGAAATCTGTGATGATCTCTGCCCATTATTTTGAAAGCCTAATGCACAACTGTTATCCTTGATACACTGAGAGGACATAATAAAAGCTTTTGCCCATTTTCTGACAAATAGTTTTCTCTCTCACACTGATTGCTTTTAAGGTCCATTTTGTGAAGAGACCGTGAAGCCGTGTAGTTCTCAGCCATGCCAGAATGAAGCTGTATGCTACAATAATCCTTCCGGGTACAATTGTACCTGTCTTCCTGGATTCCTTGGGCCCAATTGTGAAACTGATATCAATGAGTGTTTTTCCGAACCTTGCCAGAATGGAGGCATATGTCACGATCGGCCAAATGTGAGTATGATTTCTATATAATGGATAAGTGTGTGCCTGGTGTGTGTGTGTGTGTGTGTGTGTGTCTGTGTCTGTGTTTGTGTGTGTGTGTTTCAAGTAGTCCTCAACCAGTGGTGGATTTCAAAAATTGTTCGAACCTACTCTGTGGGTGTGGCCTCCTTTGTGGGAGTGGCTTTCCGCCCATGTGACCGGATGGGAGTGGCTTGCCGGCCATGTGACCGGATATGAAGATGCCGACGACACTTGTCAGAACCACCTTAAATTACCTCACACACAGCACTGGCATGCATAAGAATATGATGTAAACTTGTTTTTTAAAAGGCATCTTTGGTTTGCGTTAAAACAACTTCAACACACGCAATGTTCTGATTGCACCACAAACGCAGTAGTCATCCTTACCTTTCACAGAGGCACTGAGTTTTATAAATATGAGCATGATAGTGTAGAATAATCATCTCCAAGGACCAGTGGTGGGTTTCAAAAAATTGTGGAACCTCTTCTGTAGGTGTGGCCTGCTTTCCGGGTCCACTGGTGGAATCTCTTCTAACCGGTTCGTTAGATTTGACGAACCGGTTCTACCAAATAGGTGCGAACTGGTAGGAACCCACTTCTGTCCTCAACTTACAACCATAATTTGGACCAGACGTTTTGTGACATTTTTCCCATTCACGGAGCTGTGGTGGGCGTGGCTTGTGCATGATGCATCCAGCCCTGTTTGGGCCACCAGTTTGACACCCTGCTCTATGCCATTTTTCTACTTGCACTTTTACATGCTTTCGAACTGCTAGCTTGGCAGAAGCTGGAACAAGTAATGGGAGCTCACTTCATTAGGTGGTGCTAAGGGTTTGAACCGCCAAACTGCTGACCTTTCTGATCAACAAGCTCAGCGTTCTTAGCCACTGAACCACCGTGTCTCTTCACTGAGTCACTTTTTGGTTCAAAATATAATCCAATTCCACAAAGCTTCTTCACAGCACATTTATATGTGGCACTTAGAACCATAGAACTGTAGGTTCTTTACTGAGAAATATGTCCTGCTATGTTTAGGGCTTAGAGGCAAGAGTTCTTGGCATAGCCACCCCAAATTTTTCATCACCTTTGAGTGTATGATCTCTATGTTTATGATTTTAACTGTTTATTTTCCAGATGAGTATTCAAGATAGAGCATGTCCCCTAAGTGATGTAACAATAAAATGCAAAAATAACATTTAAGAGAATAACAGAGCGGGAAGGGACATTGAAGGTCTTCTAGTCCAACCTCTAGTCCAACCAACCAAGCAGGAGACTCTATACCAAACTCTTCTTAAAAGCCTCCAGTGGTGGAGAACCCCCAACTTCTGGAGGCAGCTCATTCCACTGATTAATAATTGTTTATTTCACATATATAAAACCTCAAAAAAACAGCAATCAACAAAAGCTTTAAAAAGAGAGGGAGGGAGGGAGGGAGGAAGAGAGAGAGAGAGAGAGAGAGAGAGAGAGAGAGAGAGAGAGAGAGAGAGAGAGAGAATAACAGGAAAGACTCAGAATAGCAATAGCAATAGCAGTTCGACTTATATACCGCTTCATAGGGCTTTCAGCCCTCTCTAAACGGCTTACAGAGTCAGCATATCGCCCCCACAGTCTGGGTCCTCATTTCACTCACCTCGGAAGGATGGAAGGCTGAGTCAACCTTGAGCCGGTGAGATTTGAACCGCTGAACTGCAGATAGCAGTTAGCTGAAGTGGCCTGCAGTACTGCACCCTAACCACTGAGCCACCTCGGAAGGATAGCCAAACCTGAAATGGAGCATATTCTCCTGTATAGATGGGGGAAATGATGAATTTCAAAATGCTTCCATTGCAAATAAGGTTTTTTTTTCCCTTGGTGCCACAATTCTCAAATAATCAGGCAAACAATAAAGCAAAAAGTTTATTCTGAGTGCATTCCCTGAAGTATTTTACGATCCTTGGAGAAAAAACGCAATTTAACTGCTGAAAGCAACCGCTTAAAAAGACACAAATCATGTTCTCCTTAGGCCAGTTTATTGGATTTACAAAGGAGATTAAAATTACCTCTTTAAAACACTATGAAGGTAGAGCAAATCCTTTGTGGCCCTTTTCCTTGTAAGTTCTTAAATGAAAAGAAGAGAAATGTATTTATGGACTGGAGTATTCTCCTTTTATTGAGTGAAGGTGGGAGATTTCAGCCCTCCAGAAAGTCTAATTTAGAACTATTTTTGCATGTTTTCCATGGTTGGTTTTCTTATCGTTACAGAATAAAAAATTAGTACAATGAAGGGCAATGTTTCCAATGATAGAAATGTGTACTGAGGTTCATTTTCCTCATTCGTACCCAAGAAAGTGGTGGGACTGTTTTTTTTTTACAGTTGTTCAATGGTTTTCTCTTACACAGAAATCCATTTAAAGCTCTGTAGCAGTAGTGGGTTTCAAAAATTGTTCGAACCTACTCTGTGGGTGTGGCCTCCTTTGTGGGAGTGGCTTGCTGCCCATGTGACCGGATGGGAGTGGCTTGCCACCCATGTGACCGGATATGAAGATGCCGACGACACTTGTCAGAACCACCTTAAATTACCTCACACACAGCACTGGCATGCATAAGAATATGACGGGAAACCAGCATAGGTAGGAGAGGCTAACAATCAAATTTATTTTATCACTTATTAAATGTATAAGCATCCATTTCACCAATAAAGTAACTCTGACTTACAAACAGTAAAAGAGTAAATATAAAAACAATTAAAATTAAGAAGTTTCATATAAAAAAAACTAAAACAAAGGAGACGGATGGCATGAGGGTGAGATCTTCTTCACTCCAGTGAAAAGTTTCCCTCCTCAGGGCCCCAAGGCAACTCACAAAAACAGATTTAATGCCTTGCTAGAAGTGTGGGAGCAATTACACATCCAGTGCAGTGGTGGGTTTCAAAAATTGTTCGAACCTACTCTGTGGGTGTGGCCTCCTTTGTGGGAGTGGCTTGCCACCCATGAGACCAGATGGGAGTGGCTTACCGCCCATGTGACCGGATATGAAGATGCCGACGACACTTGTCAGAACCACCTTAAATTACCTCACACACAGCCCTGGCATGCATAAGAATAGGATGTAATCTTGTTTTTTAAAAGGCATCTTTGGTTTGCGTTAAAACAACTTCGACACACGCAATGTTCTGATTGCACCACAAACGCAGTAGTCATCCTTACCTTTCACAGAGGCTCTGAGATTTATAAATATGAGCATGATAGCGTAGAATAATCATATCCAAGGACCAGTGGTGGGTTTCAAAAAAATTTGGAACCTCTTCTGTAGGTGCGGCCTGCTTTCCGGGTCCACTGGTGGAATCTCTTCTAACCGGTTCGGTAGATTTGACGAACTGGTTCTACCGAATAGGTGTGAACTGGTAGGAACCCATCTCTGCTCTGTAGAAAGTTAGCATCCAGCCCTCTCCTAGAAAAAGGAAATATTTTAGGAAATATTAAAAAGGCAGAATATTTTCCCTAAAAGGGACATAGAAACTCAGTCGTCCCCCCCCACCTTTGTTAATGGCCCACTAAGGCCTGGGCCTTATGTTCTACATAACAAAGATCTACCTCCTTCATGCAGAGCCATAGTAGGAATTGCCCTTT
The DNA here is from genome assembly GCF_051295495.1 of Thamnophis sirtalis. Taxonomy (NCBI): domain Eukaryota; kingdom Metazoa; phylum Chordata; class Lepidosauria; order Squamata; family Natricidae; genus Thamnophis; species Thamnophis sirtalis. Next base: position 126,898,404 of record NW_028261386.1, read on the forward strand.
CATTGCATCATTACCCAGCAAGGCTCAATCAAGCCTGGGACATAGACAAACCTACAAAGTTACCCCTGCGTGGCCCCATGAGAGACTGACAGCCAATCGGAACACAAGCTCAAATTCAAAGTCCAACAAAGGGCATAAAATCCAGGCCCTCTTAGCATCTCTTCCCCTTTTTTGCCCAGGACCTCCACCGTTAAATCATCTTTCCAAGCAGTCTCCATGTCTCTAGTTTCTTCCCACTTGGAACTGAAACCAGATGGACATTTCTTCCAACAGCTGCATGTTTTTTGTGTACGTACTTGAAAAACATGTTTAAAATATTTTGCTGTCACAATATGAATATTGAAATGCACTTTGATACTATTTTTTTTTCTTCTAAGCAAAGCATCTCTGTTAAGAAATGCAAAATAGATTAATGGTCACCTGTAATTAATTGCTGGCTTGAGAAGTCGGTTTAATATTTGAATTTTCAAAGGTCGAATTGTTCAAGCATCTCTAAAATGAGAGCATTCATTGAGTTAGATGAGTGCAGAAATATGTTTTTGCGTTAAAAAAAAACCCCATCCAAGTACATCTGGCCAATCTTAAACTGCTGATTTGTAATAATGGTGTTAGATCCATTGCCTGTTCATTTATGATGCCGTAAGTTGCCCAAAGTCACTTGACAGTGAGATGGGCAACATATAAATTTAATAAATAAATAATAACTAAATAACTATGAAAAAGCTTTCCCCTCTTTTTAATTATCGTGCACCTATTTTTCTCCCTTTTCTTGGATACCTTATTTAAGGAAGTAGATTTCAACTAACACCAATTAATACAGTCAGAAGACATGATGAAAACTGCACAACGTATGAACAGACTTTACCGTAGTTTCAAATGGGAGGTGGTGAGCATCCTTGATTAAGATAAATCTAAAAAGTTAGAGGATTCCTGGAAGCCTGGCATTCAGACTAATAAGCCATCAATGAGCACATAGAGATAAAGAATGCATACATCCCATTCAAAAGTAAGAGTTAAAAACCTAAAGGTGACAACACCTAACCAGCAATCAGCCCTCAGCTAAGCAGAAATTAACTCCAAGCGATAAACAGTGGAACTAATCATGGGACTAACAACTCAGTAAACAATAGTCTAATCAAGGAATTGTCAAGAACACTCACCAACGTTGACAGGACAAACCATTATATATAAAAAGAAAACCGACATCACTTCTTTTTAGTAGTGATGATGGTATCTAGTTGGGTAAGAAAACAACCAAGAACAGAGTGTACCAGGGATTCCACAAAATTAGCTTTCGGATTTCAGTTTTCTCTAGAAATTGAATCTTTCTTTAGGTATATTACAGATCACACGATGGACATTTAAGACGCATCCTTCATTTTGGATTTTTTTGCAAATGTGATTTAAGAAGTCTCTCTCTTTTGCAGGATGTGTCATGTACCTGCTTGCCAATGTTCACAGGTAAATTCTGTGAAAAGATGATGACCCTTTGTGAACCTTCTCCCTGCCTAAATAATGGGAGTTGCATAGATGAGGTGGAGAGCTACCATTGCAGGTAACAACTTTTTCAATATTTTCTAGTTTACATTTTCATCTGGGTTTTAGGGGGGAAATTGCAATGAAATAATAATGCTTTACTTGAGAGACCGCTTGCTGCCAATCACCTCCACTAGACCGATTAGATCCCACAGATTAGGCCTCCTCCGAATTCCATCCGCCGGCCAGTGCCGACTGGCGACTACCCGGAGGAGAGCCTTCTCTGTGGCTGCTCCGACCCTCTGGAACGAACTCCCCGTGGAGATTCGAACCCTCACCACCCTCCAGGCCTTCCGCAAAGCCCTTAAAACCAGGCTGTTCCGACAGGCCTGGGGCTAAACAACCGTTGCCCCCGTCTCGAATGGTATGACTGTTGTGTGTTTTTAAATTATGTATTGTTATGTTTCGTCTTTTATTTTTTGTCTGTACCCCCCCTTCCCTGATTTGAATTGTGAGCCGCCCTGAGTCCCCTTCGGGGGAAAAGGGCGGCATATAAATATAATAAAATCAATCAATCAATCAAAATCAATCAATCAATCAATCTTTTTATTAGTCCTGCCTGTATTCGGTTGGAGAGGTTCTATAGAAACACAACTTTTTGTTTTCAATGGCCAGGAGACGAAAATGAGAGACTAAAAAGTAACAACTGGAAGGGATTTTACTCTATTTCATCATGAATTCTCTAAGATAAAATATATACTTCTCTAACTTGAGATGAAATTTGAATAAGTTGGAAAGGCAGATCCCCTGCTCAGTGCGTGTATAACATCATGTTTGGGAAAAGAAAAATGTAGCTACTCATTCTTAATTCATAGACTTCTGATAATAATTCACAATGCAGCTCATCAATCTGCGTGTTGGAAATAGATCAGTGCTTTTCTAAAAACTGCGGAAGAGGACCAGGGACACGGATAGCTAATTCTAGCCCATTTTTATATAGATTTATAGATCTTTTCTTCAGACCATTAAGATGTAAAATTAGTAGTCTTCACACTTGCTTAGCTTTTCTTTTGGATGCCTTAGAGAAGGTTCCATCATGCATTTTTAAAGTGTAGTAAACAAACACAACTTTTAGAGTAGCCGTAAAAATAGAATATTAATATCTCTGCTAGGTAAAAGGATGGTAATCCATTGGGGTGCCTAAGAAACCTGATGATGGTGTCAGAATGTAGTCCCCTATTTGCAGGGAATGTCAAGTTGAAAAAGAAATTTACACATAGAGAAATATCAGTGGAGGTCTCCTCCTCCTCCTCCTCCTCCTCCTCCTCCTCCTCCTCCTCCTCCTCCTCCTCCTCCTCCTCCTCCTCCTCCTCCTCCTAGGAGATAGATATCATGAAGTATCTAAGCATTTTTGAGGGAATATTACCCAATTAGGATTACAAAGTGTAACTAGACGGTGTATATTTCTGTGCCTGCATTTATTGGGGAAATCCAAATGCAAGTGTAGAAAAGAAGATTGAAATTGGTGAGTTTCAACTCCTTCCTGCTGCTACTAATTCTTCCCAATATATCCTGTTATTTTTCACAAATTGGTGGACAGCATTAGAAAAAAAATATTCAAAGGTATTCTACTCTACTCTACTCTACTCTACTCTACTCTACTCTACTCCACTCCACTCCACTCCACTCCACTCCACTCCACTCCACTCCACTCCACTCCACTCCACTCCACTCCACTCTACTCTACTCTACTCTACTCTACTCTACATCATCTCATGAGAGCCAATTGTTAAATTTGGGGGAAATGTACAAGCAAGGGCAGAGCTGAACTGTTTTTTTTTCTCCTTGAAGACATTTCGCTTCTAATTCAAGAAGTCTCTTCAGTTCTTGAAATGTCTTCAAGGAAAATCAAAGAAAGTCCAGTTGCCTTTGTCAGCGTTTCAAGTATCATGTTGAATTAAATCAGAGTCCAAGGCAAAATGATCCTTAAAGTTCCAATTTAATAAAGCAGACATCTTAGCACATCCGTGTTAATCCCAATTCTGGAAATTACACCAGAATTCTACCCAGTTAAAAGTTCATGATCTTGTCCCCACACCCACAATCCATCACATGGTCCAATCTTCTTCTTCCACGCTGGCATCCACACCCAGCTGCTTCCGGTCAGGTGTGAAGGTGCGGATACAAAAGATGACCTTGGTCTTCTAGAAAAGAATGATAGCAATACATTCCACAATCCTACTCCTGTCTATTCCCCCCTCCCATCAACTATACTAAAGAAACAGCATAATGAAATAAGAGAAAGTGCGGCAGGCCAAAATTCTAAAAAGAATATAATTGCAGGCCTGACAGCCTTTTGAAAAAGCATCCTTAGGACAACCACGAATCGCCATAGATACCTCCAGATTGCCAGTTACAAATTTTCATTTCCTCTAAGAACTTCTAAAGCTCTGTTAAAAACAACAACAACCATACAACCACCCAAAAAGTTCCAGGTCAATATGGCACAATTTTAACAAGTCCTGTGGATATGCCTTAGCAGGCCAACAAGCTGAATTCCAGAGCTTTTGCTTTAACATATTGAATAAAGGGGAGCTGCAGATATTGCTTTTAAGCCTTTTGGTTAATATCAAGTGGTGTGTGTGTGTGTGTGTGTGTGTGTGTGTGTGTGTGTGTGTGTGTGTGTCTTTGTGTGTGTGTTTGCATGGGTGGTGGTGGTCAGGGAGCCTTTCTCAGTCTGTCCAGCGTGAAAGAAAATGCCAACAGATTGACTGACCTCACCTGAATGCAAAATTCTAGATCTGAATTTTTCAGAAATTTGCAAGCAACCAGAATTTTTTGAAATTTAAGAACAAATAAGTGATGAGATAGCAGTATTCCAATATTTTTTGTTGGCATCAGTGATTATTGGGAATGCCTATTATAACAGGCCATAAGGGACATGTGAATTAAGATGACTCCTTATTTAATTGGGCAGTTATTAAATTGCTAAAGAAAGGCCAGTGAGTGAGTGAGTGAGTGAGTGAGTGAGTGAGTGTGAGTGAGTGCGAGAGAGAGAGAGAGAGAGAGAGAGAGAGAGAGAGGAGAGAGAGAGAGAGAGAGAGAGAGAGAGAGAGAGAGAGAGAGAGAGAGAGAGAGAGAGGATAGTTAGCATGCTTCCCTGAAAATAAGACCTGGACTTATACTTAGAGTTATTTGGAGTGGATGATAGATAGATAGATAGATAGATAGATAGATAGATAGATAGATAGATAGATAGATAGATAGATAGATAGATAGATAGATGGAGGGGGGAGGGGGGAGGGGGAGGGAGAGAGAATTATTCAGTTACAAGCACTCCTGGAGGAAATAAATAAGTTCTGTGTTTCCTGCATGTAAGTAAGAATATGCTTCCAGGCTTAGTCTAATGGCATTTCTGAGAGCTGAAAGATTCAGTTTCCTGTTTAGGGTTGAGATAATTGGTTTCATATCTTTGAATGATTTCTCTTCTTTGGGTTTTAAAGACTAATTTAGAACAGAAGGAAGAAATCTTTTTTCAGATTGAAGACGCCTACCCATTTCTGCAAAGGATGGCTGAAGTGCTCTCAAGCCTTCTTAAAGAGGATTTCAAAAGCCAGGAAGTTGCTCCGGTGTCATTTATTTTTTTACTTAAATACCCCTTTCCAAAATCATATCATTTTGCATTGCATTTCTTTCTGACTCAATCTGGAATAGACTAGGATATAAAATAACCCCTTTGAGAGGTCTTTTAGTAGTCTGTTTAGATTAAGGTCAATTTCTGGTCTCCCCTCACTCAATTCATTTGTTTTTCTTTCAAAGTACGTAACGGATATTTACAGAAGATGCTTATACTGTAATTTTCCATTTTACTTTCTGCAGACTAAGGGATTTTATCTGACCATATCTAATTTCCAGAAGCACCAGTGCATTATCAACACATCACTCTTCCATTTACAAATTCAGAGACATGTCTGATAGCATCTCCATTTATTGACTGGAGAGGAGAGGGGAGAGAAGAGGAGGGTAGGGGAAGGGAGATAATGAGGAGGAGAAACAAGATCATCTTTATCTGGGTCAAGCAAACAGGATGGGTAGATCATCTCCTGATGAGATGTGAGATAGCAGTATTCCAATATTTGAAGGGCTGCCACAAAGTAGAGCAGGGGGGGTCAACTTATTTTCCAAAGCACCAGAAGGCAAGGCAAGAAACAATGGATGGAAACTAATCAAGGAGAGAAGCAACCTGAAATTAAGGAGAAACTTCCTAACAGTGAGGACAATTAAATGGAATGGGTTTCTGTTCTGACCCCCCTCGTCCCACCCCAACACACACTCCAAGCCAAAGATAAGTTACAGCATTTAATTAACAGACAGACAGGTCCTTGGCAGCAAACCAGCACAGACAAGCTTGGGCAGCTATCCACCACAGATAAGCCCTGGCAGCAATCCAGCCTGCCAAGCTCACCATAATGTTCTCCGACATTAGTTCCTGCGTTGACTTCTGCAAAAGGGGTGTGTGCACAAGCAGTCCTTTTATAGTCTGGAGAGGAGCCTAAAGACCACCAGCTGAGTGCAATTACATCCTGTAATTGCGTAATTGTTCCTTACGCCTATTAGGAACAACTGCATTGGCTCCTCCCCACTGGTCCAAGGCTCAGGTGCCTCCTGGTGGCCAACCAGCCTCTCTGCGCCCCGCTCACAGTCGGAACCCTGTCCAGGGTCCTCCACATCCTCCAAAGCCGACTCATAGGGCCCCTTGCTGTCAGAGTCTGGTGGCAGCTCCAACGGCTCCTGCTGGGCCACAACAGGTTTCCTTCAGTGGTGTGGGTGTTCCATCACTGGAGGCTTTTAAGAAGAGATCAGACATCTCTTGATGTCTATCTGAAATGACATACGGTCTCATGCTTGAGCAGGAGTTTGGATTAAAAGATCTCCAAGGTCCTTTCCAACTCTAGTATTCTATGTTAACTTTAAATTAGTCTGCAAGGGATACATTAAACTTCACTGCAGTAATCCAAATTTGAACGAATAAGAGTATGGGTAGTTGTTGCTACGTTTTTCTACCTTAAAGTGTGTAATTGTTATGCTAGTTGAAGCTGAGCAAAGAATACTTTGGCCATGATTCCACCTGCTTCTCTAACAGAAGCTGTGAGTGTAAAAAAGACACTGAAGTTGCACCCTTGATCATTTCATGGGATTATGACGGTCTACAGAATTACAGTGAATACTGCTAATAACTCCAAGTCCCAATTGTGCTTTTTCACGAGGCAACTGGACTTTAATGGTTTTTCTTTGAAGACATTTTGCTTCTCATCCAAGAAGCTTCTTCAGGTCTTCAAAGAAAAACCAGAAAGTCCAGTTGCCTCGTGAAAAAGCACTTTTGGGACAACCATGAGACATTTTGCTTCTCATCCAAGAAGCTTCTTCAGGTCTTCAAAGAAAAAAACAGAAAGTCCAGTTGCCTCGTGAAAAAGCACTTTTGGGACAACCATGAGACATTTTGCTTCTCATCCAAGAAGCTTCTTCAGGTCTTCAAAGAAAAAACAGAAAGTCCAGTTGCCTCGTGAAAAAGCACTTTTGGGACAACCATGAGACATTTTGCTTCTCATCCAAGAAGCTTCTTCAGGTCTTCAAAGAAAAAAACAGAAAGTCCAGTTGCCTGTGAAAAAGCACTTTTGGGACAACCATGAGACATTTTGCTTCTCATCCAAGAAGCTTCTTCAGGTCTTCAAAGAAAAAAACAGAGAGTCCAGTTGCCTCGTGAAAAAGCACTTTTGGGACAACCATGACCTGGATGACTGAGACATTAATAACCTCAAGGTTTTTTTTTGCATAAACAGACCCTCCCTTTTTCTGAGATTCTCAATTTTAGTCAATTTCATTCCTATTCAATTTCTTACATCTTCCAGAACCTACATCAGAAAATCGATTGCATCTTCTGCCTGTCCTCAGTGGAATGATAGATTGAATATCATCAGCCTATTTATTGATGACCAAATACCTTTTTTATTTTTAAATTAAAATAATATGCTAAAACAATAAAATAATAAATGATATGAAAGAGAACATCAGATTGTGCATCTCACAAAAGCATAAAGGATATTTCTCCAGAGTACATCCAAACCTAGGCTTGTTCTTATGTCCATTTATATTCAGGGATTTTGCTTTGTTTTTTGACTGCATCTGCCAATCTGACATTATTTCCTTCATTTCATCTTTGACGTTCCTCCAATTTCCCTCATTTGATTCCAGTGTTCTAGTTTTATCCATAGTTGATTACCTGTCTGGTTTTCTTGCCTCTAACCATCTGCTTCCTAACCTACTGGTTCCTTTTACTCGGGAAGAATTGTTTTCCATTCTAAACATATAACCAAAAAGATTCAATTTAATTTTCTTGACTTCAGCTGTGATATATGACTATCCTGTATCCTAATTTCACATTTTAAGTCTTTTTATTCTGTACAGACTTGATTTAAGAATCTAATATAGCACTTTCTTCCAGAAAATGTCAAGTACTATGGGGAGATACAGGTAGCTTGTGGTTAGAAATATATATCACAATAGATTATGGCAATTCTTCATTCCTTTTTGATTCCCATGTTTTCTAGACCACTAAAATATCATAAAAAGACTTTAAGAAAATGTGATAAATGCTTTAAATGCTTATAGCTCAACCATTTTTTCAGCTTCTTGTTCTCATTCCATTTGAGAGAATTTACTTAGAACTTTCTTTTAATAGAGAAAGTGATTTTTGAGACATTCTTATAATTTCCAGAAGCATTGATATTTGCACCTTTTATCCTATTGATCAGCAGAGATATTAAGAATAGAGACAGCAAGAAAAAACTCCCACTTAGTCTCTGCTTTCCTTTCCTTTAATTGGAAGGCTGACACTCTTAGATATAGTTCATGCAATTAGGGTCCTGATTGAATGAAAAATAGTGGATATATAAAAAAAAAACCCTTCTCTCTTGCAGATATTAATGCTGGATCTGAAGTTACCAAAGGCAAAGATAAAATAATTAGTGTTGCCTCATGTTCCTGTTGTCTGCATTATTGGATATAAACTGTGAGATTGCTGGTGCTCTCTCTGAGCTTGGTGGTTTTTTTGCAGACATTTCATTACCGAACTAGGTAACATCATCAGCGCTAGAGGGGAATAGGGTTTGCTCTTATTGCATATAAATTGTAAAAAGACAATTAGATAAAATAAAGTGATTCCAAAGGCAAATTAAAGGAATACCCATTGAATTGAATTGAATTGAATTTATTGCACTTATATGCTGCCCTTTTCCCCGAAGGGGACTCAGGGCAGCTCACAATCCAAGTCAGGGAAGGGGATACAGATAAGGGATAAAAAAGATGAACAAAAACAATACACAATTTAAAAGCACACAACAACCATACCATTCGGGGGGGGGGGGGGGGCAAAAGTTCTTTAGTCCCAGGCCTGTCGGAACAGCCAGGTTTTAAGGGCTTTGCGGAAGGCCTGGAGGGTGGTGAGGGTTCGAATCTCCACAGGGAGCTCATTCCAGAGGGTCGGAGCAGCCACAGAGAAGGCTCTCCTCCAGGTAGTCGCCAGCCGGCATTGGCCGGCGGATGGAATTCGGAGGAGGCCTAATCTGTGGGATCTAATCGGTCTATTGGAGGTAATTGATTGCAGCTCCTTTGTTTTCAGGAATCTTAAGCACCAAGAGGAACCAAATAAGAGATAAATCCCTTTTCTTTCAGAATACTTAGATTTGTATACCAGTCCAAGAATGCTTTGCCTGGGAGGAGTTCACAGAGATTTCCCTAGAAGAATTTATGATTGAAATAGTATCATTTTTCTGTCGAGGACTTGGGAAATCTTGGAGCCAGGAGATTTGGGGAGCTCAGATTGGGGCTGGGGGAGCTGGCAAGAAATTATTTGTGAACATTTTAAAAGAATGTGTCGTTTGCAAGCGTCTCCCTGTTTTCATTTTTGCGTATGTGTGCAAACAAGCATATGTTTGCATTTCAAGGGCTAACATTTTGAAAGATGGAGATTGGTTCATAGATGTTGGTGATGTTTATTTACGCATTTGATTTAACCATATCTCCAGTGGTGGGATTCAAACAATTTAACAACCTGTTCGTCCAGAGTCAGGTTTGATGTCGTGGGAGGCGTGGCCCATCCTTTTCCTCCAGCTCTGTTGAGCATGCGGGATGCAATGGCCAACCTCCTCCGGAGATTCGTACCCTCACCACCCTCCAGACCTTCCGCGTAGCCCTTAAGTCCTGGCTGTCCTGACAGGCCTGGGGCTAAAGATTTCAACCCCACTCGAATTGCATGACTGTTGTGTTTTTAATGATGTATCGTTTTTCATGTTTATGACTTGTTTGTCCTCCCTCCCCTCGAGTTGTGAGCCGCCCTGAGTCCCCCCAGGGAAAAGGGCGGCATACAAATAAAGCATCTCAATCTCTCATCTCAATCTCAATCTCAATCCTGTGCTGCAATGGAGAAACGGGCAATGGAGTGGCAAGCATGAGAGATGGAGGAGGGAAAGCATACTTCTCCTTCCCTTGCACCAGTTGCTCCATTGACTGTTTCTCCATTGCGGCACAGTGCAGTGCGTAGTGTTAGATCGGCGGAAGAATCAGTCTGAGGCGTCTGAGGTAACCGTAAGTCAACTGCTTTATTACAGGCAAGAATGAAGAACAGAGGTAGAGCGGCACCCTTCCCCCGTCTGACAGCTTTTTATATGGAGCTGTCAGACGGGTGAACCAATAGCCACGCGTATGACAGCCCGGCAACTTGCAGACGCGCCTGATTGGTTAAGGCACGCCTGGCTGCTGCCGAGCTGTCATTCGTAAGTCCGAGGACTTACTTAGGCTATAACACGTAGGATCTACTTTGGTAGCAGGGAGGAGGGGAATTTAACAACCGGTTCACATAAACCGGTACAAACCGGCTGAATCCCACCACTGCATATCTCCCAATCCTTCCTTTTCAAAACCAGATCTTTGGAGTGATCTAGGTGCTCTTGAATTATTTACTGAGTCCTGATTCCCATTGAAAATGGAAGGATTCTTGAAACTGAGAGAGCTGGTAAAACAGGAGGGCATCACCATTTGAACCCTGACTCACAATAATAGAACAGGACTGATGCCACAGTGAAAATTGCCATTCAAAAAAATGGATGCTGTTCCTCAGCTACTGCAGATAAGAAATATTTTTTTTTCCTCTTAAAAGAAAATCTATAATTATAACTAAGGAAATAGAATAATACTCCTATCATTATCCACCCATCATTGCTTCCTCAAGCCAGTGTCTGTCAGCTATTGACAACTGTTAGCATACCAATTATATAGTGATCATTAGCTAAGTGTCCTAAATCTTATTTGTCATTACTTTCCTCAATTTCTCAGTAATAGAGCCATCTATTCTAATAGCTTCCCCAAGGTGCTGTACAGTTTGTTATTATCTATTTAGCTCAAGGTTGATTTTACATATCTTAAGTTATGAATGTTGTGGAATTTTAATGTTTTTTTTTTATATATTTTTTTGTATGTTTCCCATTCCTTTTTTTATCTGTAAGCCGCCCTGAGTCTCTCGAGAGTGGGCGGCATACAAACCCTATAAATAAATAAATAAATAGATAGATAGATAGATAGATAGATAGATAGATAGATAGATAGATAGATAGATAGATAGATAAATAAATAATAAACAAACATACATAAATAAACATATATGTGTGTGTGTGTATGTATGTATGTCTGTGTATATATGTATATATGTATATGTATATACTGATATGTGTGTGTGTGTGTGTTTGTGTGTGTGTGTGTATGTATGTATATATTTATCAGCACAAATACAACACAAATGTAACAAAGGCAACAGTAAAAAATATTGGGTTTCTGTCTGGATGGTCTCTTGTGACGAGCCGAAGGACAGAGAATGGAAGTAGTGATCTTCCTCCCATATTTGGGCATACCAGGGGTTGTGACTATATATATATATATGGGAGGAAGATCACTACTTCCATTCTCTGTCCTTTGGCTCGTCACAAGAGACCATCCAGACAGAAACCCAATATTTTTTACTGTTGCCTTTGTTACATTTGTGTTGTATTTGTGCTGATAAATATATACATACACACACACACACACATACATTTATATCATAAATTTGTGTTATATTTGTGTTATATATATATTTGTGTTATATATATAAATAAATAAATATATATATATATATATATATATATATATATATATATATATATATATATATATATATATATATATATATATATATATATATATATATATATATATATATATATATATATATATATATATATATATATATATTTAGTGTCACAACCCCTGGTATGCCCCAATTATGTATGTTATATTTGTGCTTATATATGTGTTTGTGTGTGTGTGTGTGTGTGTTTGTTATATTTGTGCTGATAAATAAATAAAGGGAGACTAGTATAGATCTATTTCAAGCTATTTAGCTCTCATCAGCTAGCCATACCCTTACTGGGAGGATCTGTGCTGTATTGCCTCTAAGGGTGGATGGATGAGAAATCCTCTTTACCATAGTGTACCTCACCTGGCTAAATTATTTGCAACAGGTAGCCTGAATTTGTTACTGTTCCAATCAAGTCCCGTTGAAATTACACTGTGGAAATGTGGTTTTTGGTAGTCAATCAGTGGTTTTATTTAAATGAAATGTAATTAAAATTTCAGAATTAAATTTCAGAACTAAATGAAATCGAATTAAAATAAAATAGCACCAAAAGACAACAGAAGAAAAAATAGTTGGAGAGCAACCTAGAACTAAGGAGGAATTTTCTAATGGTGAGAGCAATTAACCAGTGGAACAACTCGCCTTCAGAAGCCGTGGCAGCTCCATCACTGAAGGCTTTCAAAAAGAGACTGGGCAACCCTTTGTCTGAAATGGCATAGGGCAGGGGTGTCAAACTCAAGACCTACAGGCCAGATTTGGCCCGTGGGGTGCTTAGATCTGGCCGTGGGGCTGCCCTGGAATCAGCGACGAACCAGCCCACATGACCTCCGTTTTCACTGGCGGAGCACTCAGGCTATCACATGCACCCCCAACACGAGTGAGGTTGAGATGGCCATGCCCCCCTTGCCACTTCATCCCCCACATCCCAAGGTCACACACAACCCTGATTAGGCCCTCAATGAAATCGGGTTTGACACCCCCTCGTACAGGGACTCCTGTTCAAGCAGGGGGGTTGACTAGAAGACCTCCGAGGTTCCTTCCCACTCCATTATTCCATGCTCTGTGTTCCATGAATTTACATTTCAGAATTCAAGTCCTCTGAACTCTGTTGCTGTATTTACAGCTGCATGCCAAGCTACACTGGAAGAAACTGCGAAGACGTAATTGACTACTGCAGGATTCTCAGCATCAGCTGTCTGAATGAAGGATTGTGTCTCAATATAATTGGAGGATTCAGGGTAAGTAATTTAATATGGTAAATAAATTCTGGGCTTTGAAAAATAGGAAAAAGTTCAACCACAATCTGAGAAATGCATTATCTGTTGGAGAACCAAAAAAGAACAACACATTTATGTATTTGTTATATGCACACTTCACTCAGTAACACAAGAAGCATTCAGTCAGATAATATGGATTTTTACTTGGTTATCTGTTAGGAAAATTAGATATCAGTTTTACCCTTGAAAGAATGTGTGACTAATCTTTGGAGCCATACCCTCCCCCCCCTTGCTAAGATAAAACTTTGATAATTTAATATTAATTCTATATAAAGGGGGGCAGCCAGTTCTCACCTATTTGGGAGAACCGGTTCTTAACTTTCTAAGCAGTTCAGAGAACCGGTTGTTGGAAGAAATCTAATTTTGTTTCCCCACCGCCACTTTACAGGGCTAATCCTGTAAAGAAGGCAGGAAGGAAACATTCTGGTGTTGTTTCTAGCCTAATCTTTATTACCCTGCTTACAGAAACTCCCTCTCCAGTTAACCCTTGTTACATTGTAACAGCTAAGGCGAAGCGCCCATCGACCGGGGTGACGTTGAGTTGGCCACGCCCACCCAGTCACATGACTACTGATCCCCGCCTACCCAGCTGGTTATCAGGGCAGAGAACCGGTTTTTCAATTATTTGAATCCCACCACTGAAGTGGTGGTGGGGGGAAATCCTTTATGGACAGATTTTTAACCAAAATTTAGTTGGCAATTTAATCAAGCACTTAATCTAACAAATTCTAGAGAATCAGTCGTATTTCATGACCACACTTCAGTAAAGGATTGAATCATGCTGCTTTTCATTTCTGTCTGGAATGCATAGAGATTAAAAATAAGTGAGAGACAGAAATAATAATGGGGATAGCTCTTGAAAGGGTAAAATTGATTCCTTGTGAATTTGGCCTGTGCCCTGATTAGGACTAAGTCCTATTCAAATGATATAGAGGAAACAATTAGAGGCTTATCTTCTATAAATGCATCTGCTGTGCTTGGAGTTTTCTGTAGGTTTGGCAGGTCTTACAAACATGAGTGTAACAGGCAGCCCTTTTGTTGCTTAAAAAAAAACCCCTTGTTCAGCGGTCATGAGTAAAAAAATAACTGGGTACCACAATGAGTCGAAAATATATTCCTTTATCTTTCAGTACCAGATCAAACATTTCTTCAGCCCTGGCTGAGGGCAAAATTCACTCACTTATCATGCTTGTGGCCTATTACCTTGACTGTTTAAGAGTTTAGTGCTTTTTGGAAGAAATAGCATGACTGACAGGTGCAGAGAAGGGATTACAGAAAGGAAGAAAGCAGGGGAGATTTTTTTCCTGACCACCTACTCTCCTTTTAGTCCAATCCTGCCTTACCACAAATTAAAAGGAGTGATCAGTGGTTCTTGTTTTTCTTAATTTTTTTTTAAATTAAGTTATTAAGTGTTATAAAATGCAAAAGTAAATAAAAGAACAGTTAGGAGGGAGGGGAAAGAGAAGTGAGGGAAGGTAAGAAAAAGAAAAGAAAACGAAACATTGCTTTCCGAATCTCTCGGCTGCAGTAGGATAAGGCATTAGTGTCAAATCACAGCTTTGTACTTTTCCATAATAATATGAACAAATCACTTCTATAAAGATCTATCAATCTAATCTATAAAACCCACAATCAAAGTTACATACTTTCCCACCTCAAGCATGGAATTCAGAAGTGGTCTTCACGTGGAAACCAAAGTACTTGTGTTCTTTTCTTCAATCAGAATCAGTGGTTGTTTTTAAGACTAGAATGAAATGCTTGGTAAGATGAGAAAGCCAGCCAGGGAAATGGCCTAAATGTCTCATGTTAAATCACCGTGGACAGTTATCATTTGCCAGCTTTATTGCTGTGAAAGAAAAAGATTATTGGAAGACATATAGCTTAAACTGGCATAATTTTCTTCAGATTCAAAGAAAAGTCTGTTTTTCCCCTCATTTGCAAGAAACAAAACTTTATTAAACCAGAACCTTACATGAATTGCTATATGGATGTGTCAAATTGTAGAAGGCCAAACATCTTATCATTCCTTTGAAGCTGAATGGATGTCCCTAAATGACATCCTGTCGAAAGGAGTGGGGAACAATTTGAGAGAAATCTGTAAAAGCTTTAGCTCATGATATATGTTCTTCCTAATGTCACAGGGCTAAAGGGTAGGCTAATGTTCCTTGAATGCTCTCCTCTTAAGAGAGAGCATATCTTCATCATTCTGTAAGTAATCTTCAAATTGCACAGCCGAGGGGCAAATATAAAGTGTCTTAAGAGAAGGGGGAAAAATCTTTAAAAGTGAGAAATTAAAATGTGATATGGCAAATGGTAAATAGCCTATTAAATCGTACTGCTAAAATGGAAATCCATTCGTCAAGTCATCTTCAGAAGTTCGATGCAGAGCTAATATGGGAGCACATAAGACGCCCTGCCTCTTGTAATAATGAACAAATTGCCATCCTTTTTTTTGGGCTGTTATTAACAAGAATGTTTTTGAGAAGGATTTGAGAGGATTTTAAAAGATATTGCTGGCTACTGCTTAGGAAAAAATAAATAAATCTCAGTTGAGAAGCCAGGGGAAAACAAAAATCCTTACACTATCTAGTAAACAGACCCTAACCCTTGAAGATCTACCAATTTCACAAAATCCTGCTGCATTAACATTTACGAGTTAATATTGATTTACAAATTGTTATTACAATGCCCGGTACTGATTAACTTCACTATGTTTCTCAACAGCTGCAAAACTGTAAATACCATTGTCCTTTGAAGTTAATCTTGACAAATCGTCTTTGCTTAAAGCTTCATCGTATTTTATTTTATTTTATCGCTAAAGTAAATCATACAGTACCGAATATGCTTCTTGTCTAGAAGGGGGCTATTTGGTGGAAATGTCATGTTACAAAACTGAAAAACAATTTGTTTGTAGTATCTTGGCTCTGGAAGAGACTCTCTGGATGGCTTTAAAATAGGGTTAACTGGGAGACTTTATTACTTTGAATACATTTTTTCTAATTCTTTCATTCTTATTCATTTGATTCCCAAAAATGTTTTCTTGCCCGTAATATATCATTTCATTTATAATCTGCCTACAGTATGATTTATGAGGAAAGAAGGTGTAAAAACGCTGAAATTAATAGCATACTGTATCTGGGTGCAATAATGCCCAAAGGATTTCTTTTCTGCACAATGCCTTCAAGATGAACTTATCTTAAGAGATTAAAACACAGAACTGTCCTCCTTGAATTCTTCCCATGCCTTTCAAATTTATTTTAAAATGTTACTGTTTTTTTAAAAAAAAGCTTATAAGTATTTATACCGAAAGAAAATAATAATAATAAATCACAGCAAAAGAATGTATAAGGGCAACCAAACTGCAAATTCTTTTTTAAAACAGCTTGACTAAATGGGATGTTTTTAGAAATTTTGAATCTTCCCTAGAATATATATCTAGCTGGCCTTGTCTGAGCATATACATATATCCTTCCACCATTCTGTGTCACTGTAGCCAGTAGATTGGATGGAAACTGACCAATAAACCAACTCATTTGATCTTATAAAGACTGAAAGGTGCCAATGTTCTGGGACCATGTTATGTTCCAAGTATATTTTACTGTTGAGTAAAAGACTTAAGAACAAGAAATTGATAAGGCATCTTAACCTCAACCATAGATAGAACTATACATATTTTCTGCTTGTTAAAGACATAAAAGCATGTCAGCAAATTGCCAAGGAAATAATATAACATTGCCCACTGTTGTCTAAAGGTTGGATCAAAGCAACTGGACCAAACTTTGTAAATCTGAGTGTCAGCGTTCCAAGTATCATGTAGAATTAAATCAGAGTCCAAGGCAAAACTATCCTTAAAGTTCCAATTTAATAAAGCAGACATCTTAGGCACATCTGTGTTAATCCCAATACTGGAAATGACATCAGAATTCCACCCAGTTAAAAGTTCATGATCTTGTCCCCTCACACACAATCCATCACATGGGTCCAATCTTCTTCTTCCATGCTGGCATCCACACCCAGCTGCTTCCGGTCAGGTGTGAAAGTGCGGAGACAAAGGATGACCTTGGCTTCTAGTAAAGAATGAAAACAATACATTCCACAATCACACTCCTGTCTATTCCCCCTTCCCATCAACTATACTAAAGAAACAGCATAATGAAATAAGAGAAAGTGTGGCAGGCCAAAATTCTAAAAGGAATATAATTGCAGGCCTGACATTGAGTTGATTTGTTGCTCATCCAAGCAATTTCAGCAGTCAGAACAAAATTAATTGGGTGGAGAGCCAGAGAGTTGTTGGAATATACCAACTCTTGCCAAATCAACTTTAGGGGTTTCTCCCCAGAAGGGCTAGCAATATGTCAATGAAGACTCAATGATTCAAGCCAAAGGTGACTAAAGATTAAATCATGGCAACTGGAGCAAGCTTTGTAAATCTGAGAAGTTTCATTGCTTATCCAAACAATTTCATAAGTCAGTGCAAATTTACAAAGCTTAGTCCAGTTGCCACAATTCAACCTTGAGATGCCTTTGGCCTGGATGATGGAATCTTCCTTGATAAATTCCTCATTGTTTTTTTCAGTGGAAAAACAATTAAACTAAGTGTGAAAACCTTCTTTTGGAAGTAAAATCACCAATACACACTTAATGAAACATTACATGCAATGATCTCCGAAAGCTTTTTGTGCCAGGTTAATCAGAAATTGTTTCCCAGATTCTTAAATCCCAAGAAAATAATGAATGCATTCAGCATATTACTTAGCACACTCAGTTTGTGAGAATGATACCATTAGTGGGAAGACATTTCTAGATGGTAAGATGGAAGAGAAAAATTACCTGCATCTCTTAGTTGTCTGTAAGTTTCAAATTATTACTTTCATGTATACAAAACAAACAATAGGTTTGGTTTTTGAAGTGTCTCTACACCCCCTATGATTATTATGTGCCACCCGTGGTACAAGGAATATGTATCATTGCTGATAAATTTTCCTCCTGTATTTCTTTGAACTTGCTGCTCAAAGTCACTTCCATATTAATTTGCTAGCAGTAATTTGTCTGTTTTTGGTGACAAAAGGCAGGTAACACTCCCTGTAGGAATTGCCTAGAAAGGTAACATTTTAAAGTTGATTGTGCAGTTTACAGAATCCGTTGCATGCTGTATGATTTGCGATTTCAAAGTCATCATAAAATGCTGCTGAGATCCAAAAAATCTAAGATGTTCTATGTTTTTGCAAGTTTTATATATGAAAAAGGATAAGCAGTTGGCAAAAAATTGTCCCAATACACTTGCTTAATCTTTCCATTATGTCCCCTGGAGTAAATAGAGTCAGCTGCAGAGGTGGTATTCAGGTTGTTCTGACCAGTTCTGGAGAACTGGTAGTGGAAATTTTGAGTAGTTCGGAGAACCTGTAAATACCACCTCTGACTAGGCGTGCCCCCTCTATTCTCTGCCTCTCGAGTCCCAGCTGCTCAGGAAGAAATGGTGATTTTGCAGTAACCTTCCCCTGGAGTGGGTTGGGAATGGACATTTTACAGTATCCTTCCCCTGCCATGCCCACCAAGCTATGCCCACCAAGCCATGCCCACAGAATTGGTAGTAAAAAAAATTGAATCCCACCACTGATCAACTGGCGTTAGTGGGTATATTAAATGGGGAAGGAGGGAGAAACAGTGAGACAGACAGAGAGAAACACACAGACACAGAGAGGGAGGGAGGGAGGGAGGGAGGGAGGGAGGGAGGGAGAGAGAGAGAGAGAGAGAGAGAGAGAGAGAGAGAGAGAGAGAGAGAGAGAGAATGAGAGAGAGAGAGAGAGAGAGAGAGAGAGAGAGGAGAGAGACTGACTAAGTTATACATTACTACTTGGATTTGTTTTAAGAAAATGGTTAGCCTACTCCAGGGCTGATATGGAAAGATTATTCCTTTTTCCATTCCAGGATAAGGGATGTTCTTATTCAACAAGTGAGAGCATGTAGTTAGTCTTGTCTGAGGATAAAACCTGAGCAGATTCGTCGTCTTTAGCACACGGATAAGTGTCTCCCAGACAGTGGTGGTTTTCAAAAATGTTTGTAACCTACTCTGTGGGTGTGGCCTCCTTTGTGGGAGTGGCTTGCCAGCCATGTGACCTGGTGGGAGTGGTTTGCCGGGCATGTGTTTTCTCTCTCTCCCTCTCTCTCTGTCTCTTTCCTTCCTTTTGTCTCTCTGTCCCTTTTTTCTTTTTTTCTTTCATCTCTCTCTCACTCTTTTTCTTTCTTCCTTCTTTCTTTCTTCCTTTCTTTCTCTTTCTCTCTCTCTCTCTCTCTCTGTATCAGTCTGTCTGTCTGTCTCTCAGTGTGTGTGTGTGTGTGTGTGTGTGTGTGTGTCGGTGGTGGGTTTCAAAATTTTTTGGAACCTCTTCTGTAGGTGTGGCCTGCTTTCCAGGCCCACTGATGGAACCTCTTCTAACCAGTTTGGTAGATTTGACGAACCGGTTCTACCGAATAGGTGTGAACTGGTAGGAACCCACCTCTGCTCCCAGAGAATAGAAGGATGATAGGCTAAACTGGGAAGTGAAAAGAAAGCACTGAGAAAGGTGTTTGGGAGATTCTTTCGAGGAATATTGCAAGGTTATATCCAAGTAGGACAGGAGTCAATCCTGCCCAACCTGAAGATGATGTCTGTTTTCACTGTTTGTGCAACATTCAGGATTGTGGGGTTGTTGAAAGGTGTGGGGTTGGCTCTTATTTTTATATGCTTATGGGTTGCCCTGTCAGTGCTGGTGGGAATGTTTGTGTGCTCTAAACAACTGCCTAATAAAGGAACCACCAAGAACATTCTCAGCAACACTGACAGGGCACGTCACGAGTATATAAAAATAAGAGCAAATATTACTCCCTTGAAGCACTGATGATGTCTTCTAGTTTGGTAATGAAATGTCTACAAGAAATCCATCCTGTTAAAATTGCTCTAAGGACCTCAGCACGTTTCAGTCCTGAGTTACAAATATTCTCTCCTATTGGTACTTTCAAGATTATTTTAAACATTTTGATGGGTAAAAAGAAAACTTTATTTATGAGACACTGTGGCGCAATGGTTAGAGTGCAGTACTGCAGGCTACTTCTGCTGCCTGCCGGCTGCCTGCAATTTGGCAGTTCAAATCTCACCAGGCTCAAGGTTGAACTCAGCCTTCCATCCTTCCCAGGTTGGTAAATGAGGACCCAGATTGTTGGGGGCAGTAGGCTGACTCTGTAAATCGCTTAGAGAGAGCTATAAAGCACTGTGAAGCGGTAGATAAGTCTAAGTGCTACTGCTATTTTAACCACAATAATGAGTAAAAGCCAGAAACACAACAAATTGTTTCCTATGCTACTTGTCTCAAGTCATGACCTGACAAATGTGCGCCTGACAACAGCGCGCCGACAAAACCGTGGTGATAAAAACATGATGTCGACAGCGCGGCCACAAAGGAGCGCTGACAAAAGAGTGGCAACAGAAGCGTGATTACGGTTAAGGTAAGGGTTAGGGTTAGGGTTAGTGTTAGGTTCAGGGTTAGGTTTAGGTGTAGGTTTAGGGTTAGGGTTAGGTTTAGGTTTAAGGTTAGGGTTAGGATTAGGATTAGGATTAGGTTCAGGGTTAGTTTAGGGTTAGGTTTAGGGTTAGGTTTAGGGTTAGGTTTAGGGTTAGGTTTAGGGTTAGGTTTAGGGTTAGGTTTAGGGTTAGGTTTAGGGTTAGGTTTAGGGTTAGGTTTAGGGTTAGGTTTAGGGTTAGGTTTAGGGTTAGGTTTAGGGTTAGGTTTAGGGTTAGGTTTAGGGTTAGGTTTAGGGTTAGGTTTAGGGTTAGGTTTAGAGCGCGCTTCTGTCAGCACGCTGTTGTCGGCGCGCTTCTGCGCTCATTCGTCGGTGCAATTTTGAACTCGCATTTTTTCCCCGCGGTTTTGTCAGCGTGCTTTTGTCAACCATGCATTTGTCGGTGAACCGTCTCAAGTTGCTAGCATTTAACTAGCAGGACATTTCATTGTAGTAAGCAATCTTTTATTCACCCTCTTTTAAAAATCAAAACAAACACATGAAGTTTCAAACAAAGAAGGCGAAAATGCAAGAGATCAGCCCATAGCTATTATTACTTCACTTGAACTTGGCAAAGGAGGAGCAGACAAAGTGACAGCTGGTATTCCGTGTGGCATATCACAAAAAAGTTTGGATAGCCAATCTATATTCACTCTTCCTGTCCCAAAGGATGCTAAGCACATGCAGCCATTCATTACAAAGGCCAACGTAACTGAGCAGATCCAAGCAGCATGAAATATCCCAAATCTCCCTAGAAACCCTTTGTGCTGTCTTTTTTTTTTTCTTAGCAAGAAGAGAAAACCAATTCCATTTTTGACAACTGTATGGTCTTCGTAAAGAAAAATAAATGCAACAATTATATCATTACCCCTTCAGTTACTCAGATTATGGGGAAGTGCAGCAGGAGATTAGCAGGTGCAGCAAGAAGAGGCTGCCAAATGGCTGTTAGATGAATTTGTTAAGGAAAATAAACAATTCCTGACAACTTTCCTCTAGATCTAATTCTGGACAGGCCAATTGGGAAGCAGACTTGAACAGCATGAATTGCCCAGCTGCCCAACATCAAAAAAAAAAACAAAAACCAGGATGGGATAACCCTTCACTTCTATCAATTAATCCTAAATTTGGATGGCAGATTCCGCTTTGCAGAAAATTGAATTAAGCATCTTTCCAATACTGTACAAATCCAGATACTTCCCCCCCCCCCTGATCTCAGGGGAAAAGATGATATTCCTCACTAGTACTTCCAATTGAATAAACCTTGCTTAACCTGACAGCAAAGTCAGCATGGACGGAGAGTTTAGCGTATATTCGCTCCAAGCCAACAGATGGCTTTGCGTTGGATTTAACAACTCTCTTCAGTTTAAGAAGCTGGACAATTTGTATTGTAATTTTTTTTATTCTTTAAGGGGGGTCTCGTTTCTGTATATTGATGTGCGTGCATGCATGCATGAATCTGCGAATAGCATTGATTCCTGACAACTTCCTGATAAGTCCCTGAATTTTTGGGGGCCAGGGTTTTTCATAAATGGTTTGCCCTTGTCTTCTTCCAAGTGTTAGTGAGGAACTTGCCCAAGGTCGCCCAGCTGGCTTTATGCCTAAAGTGGAACTAGAATTCCTGGTCTCCCAGTTTCTAGCAATAGCAATAGCAGTTAGACTTATATACCGCTTCATAGGGCTTTCAGCCCTCTCTAAGCGGTTTACAGAGTCAGCATATCGCCCCCACAGTCTGGGTCCTCATTTCACCCACCTCGGAAGGATGGAAGGTTGAGTCAACCTTGAGCCGGTGAGATTAGAACTGCCGAACTGCAGATAGCAGTCAGCTGAAGTGGCCTGCAGTACTGCACTCTAACCACTGTGCCACCTCGGCTCTAGTCTGATACCACTTCAATGCCTTAACCACTAGACCAATCTGCTTCTCTAAGATATAATAGATTAACAACATGATAGTAATTTCTTGACGAAACTAAGAAAAATCAATGACAATCTTACAGATATGGTTACTATTCTATTACCATTTTTCCCCTTTTTATTGTTCTATTTTTTTGTGCTTTGATCCATGAGAAAGGTATTTTTCTTAGATATTTTGCAGTTGATAATTACCTTACGATTCCACAAATATAGCCCTGGTCCAAAATTACAGAAGCCATAATTGCTATTATTTGTGAAAAAACATGAAATGTATTATTCATATTTTTCCAATGCAAATGTGCACACAGAGAGATGTGCGCAACATATCCCATAAGATTTGAAGAAGAGCTTGGATAACAAGTCTCTTCGAGAGTGTAATTTTTTTTTAACTGTTCCAATTGTAAAATGGGTATTAATACTTTATAAAGTATTTGATACAGCGAATAAAAGTAGCCATCTTTCCTCTTATTTATATTAAATGACTTACAGGAAACGAGTTACAGTTAGTTTCAAACCTCTCTTTGGTTTAAAGAATCGATTTTGTATCATTTGAATAATAGATTGTAGGTAGTTTTCTTTCTCAGTTCAGTTCAGTTCAACCTTTATTGTCAATGCACAACATGTGCACAATAAGATTGGCTGAGCCTTCCTTAGTGCACCCCCCCAACATAAATATATATCACTAACTCACCATGAAGAAATAAAGAAATAAAATTCCTAATCCAATAAATCATACTAACAACACACAATTCTCTATACGTATATGTACATACCAGGGGTGGGTTCCTGCCAGTTCTAACCTCTTCTATAGAAGAGGTACCACAAATCTACCATGCCATTTAGAACCGGTTCCAGCTCCCTCCCCCCCCCCGCCTGTCCGCACATCATCAAGATGAAGAGCAAGAGGAGGAATTATGGGAGTTGAAGTCCACAAATCTTAAAGGGTATTTTTTCCCTAAAGGATTAGGGGTGCAAGGGTCTTATAACTTGACAGCTTTAAGACTTGCACACTTCAATGCCAGAGTTCCTGAGCCAACATGACTGAAGGAGGAATTCTGGGAGTTGAAGTCCACAAGTCTTAAAGCTGTCAAGTTTGAACACCTCTGGGTTTTTGTTTTTTTCTAAAGGGTTAGGGGTGCAAGGGTCTTGTAACTCGACAGCTTTAAGACTTGCATACTTCAAATGCCAAAGTTTCTGAGCCAACATTTTGGTTGCTAAGCAAGAGCGTTGTTAAGTGAGTTTCATCACATTTTACAAGTTGGCCATGCCCACCCAGTCACATGGCCGGCAAGCCACTTCCACAAAGCAGGCCACATCTACAGAAGAGGTTCCCAAAAAATTTGAAACCCACCACTGGTGCATACATTACATTATATTATTGCACCAATGTGAACATGTTGCACCAGCCCCATGAGTCTATCGTACTGCGTACTTATGATGTTATGTTGCATTCATGAGCCTGACAGTCCATGGATAAAAGCTATTCTTCAGCCTGTTTGTACAACTGGCTATGCTTCTATATCTCCTACCCGATGATAGGAGGGTAAAGAAGAGCTGACCAGGATGGGTGTCATCCCTGAGGATTTTCCTCGCTTTTCTAAGGCATCCAGTCCTAGCGATTTTGTCTACTGATGTCAGGGGACAGCCCATGATGTTTTGTGCCCTCTGTGATGTTTTTCTATCTGCGGTTGTCAAGCCAGCATACTACACCATAATGCAATAAGTGATGATGCTTTCTATTGTGGACCGATAAAAGTTGGTCATCAGTTATTCCACCTTGTTCTTCTGCTAGACCCTGAGGAAGTGGAATCTCTGTTAGGCCTTCCTTCTCTGTGTCTTTTTGTTTTTCTCACTCCCCCATAGCATTTCAGCCTTCCAACAAGCTGCCAAATTTTGCTGCCCCTTAGTAAAGACAGCAAGTGCTTTATTGTCCTTTTAATTTGGTTCTTTTTAACATTTCTATTCAACTTTGATTCAAAGTTCCATTCCTTCAGGCTAGATTCTCAGTGGAATATACAAAAAAGGGGGCTTCTTTAAGATCCATCTTCTTCTTATTTTTAAAAAAGACAGACTTCTTAAGACAAAGATCAGAAGTGTTACATTAATGCCCATTTCATGCTGAAGTTAGATTTTAGCTACTGCCTCCTGGTGCTTTGCCAAACACATATCAAATAAATATATGTAACTTTTTTGGTGTGATGTCAGCCCACCCTCCTTACAAAAGGATATTGAGATTTATGTCTGATTAAAAACAAGTGATAGGAAGAGCAGCGAGTTCTGGTCATATACAGTTTTGCAGAATAAACTTGTTACTGCATCATTTCTACTTTTAACTGTCAAATTTTCCCCTTCCATTTTCTCCTTAACTACTTACTAGCCATGGTTCCCAGAGAAAATTATAAATTGATGCATCAAAATTTAATAAATCCTAAAATCTAACCATGGCAAAAGATGGGAAATAATTTAATTCAGTTTCCAGCATAATAAAAATATAAACAAAAGATCAGAAATCACATAGGGAATAAAAATGTCAAATTTGGGGAATGGTGATTTTAAAATTGATATGACAATTAAAAAACTATGGTAGATCTTTTGAAAATATGTCCCAAAATATGCCCACTAGGAATTAGTAAGAGTTTTTATAAGAAACTGAAAACCATTATATTCTGTGATCTGTCATTTTACTCTCCAAATATTGAGACAGAAAAATGTGAAAATTTGACAAGTGATGCATCAACAAGGATTTATGTAAAGATGCTGAAATTGAATTTGAATTTATATTACAGCACATTCACACAGTGAGAAGCCATTTCCAGACTATACACATATCATATAACCAGAGTGAATTCTGATGCTTGCTTTAAACGTTTCTCAGTGATTTTGAATAGATTTGAAATGAGATAATGTGAAGACAACAACATACAAGTTTAAATTACAGCACACAATGAAATTTATGTTGAAAATTCTGTAATCCCAAGTGATTTCAAAATGGAAAGCAGAGTTGGACTTGGCCAGTTCACAGACTGGAGTCTTCCAGGACATATAAGGAAATAAATTGGAAAGTTTTTTTTTTAAAAAAACACCTCAAGAAAGCGATGCTAAATCATTCACATATCATTGCCAAGAAAATCCCTATTATGTATTCATCATGAGCTGAATTTCATTAGAGGAATGTTTTAGCCCAGCTAGTCAACCCTAGCTAATATTAAAGAGTTAAGCAGGTTGAATTAGTTAATTCTTGACTGCAGAACCATCAGCAGCATAAGGAGTATGAATTTCATAAATAACCTGGGAAATTAAAAAAAAACTATCCTAGACTATAGTCATATCAAACAATTTTGATAATGTTGCCAAAATAACAGCATGGATGCAACCATGAAATTTCCAGGAGTGAAGCCAAGATCAAGATATAAGTTTTAACTTTAAGCATCTATGCTCAGAATGAAATCCTAAACTATCTTCTGGCATTTAATGCCTGGGAAACATATTTAATTTTTTTGATCTAAATCATATTTCAGTGAGCTGCTATCACAGTTTGTCATCTGTCACTAATATCCCTTTGTAATAAATTTAAGCAGACGTGATATTTATTAATTGTCTGCGTGAACATCCTAGTTCAATTAACCTTTGTTCCTTCTTTAATATCAGATAAGTTATTCAACCAAATTATTTCCTTCTCTTTAGTGCCTCTGTGCTCCTGGATGGACTGGACAATTTTGCCAATTTGTAGAAAACCCCTGCTTAATTTATCCAGCCAATTGCCACCCTGGAGCTACTTGTATTGATATAAGCCAATCAAAGTTGCAACCGCAGACTAAATGCTTGTGTGTACCTGGTTTTACAGGTAAGAAAGATTTCAGATTTCTTTTTTTTTTATTACCCTGAGGGGAAAAAAGTACTTTAGTGTTTAGAGATGTTATATGTTACCTTTACTTTACCAAGGTGGCGCAGTGGTTAAATGCAGCACTGCAGGCTACTGCTAGATCAGCAGGTCAGCGGTTCAAATCTCACCGGCTCAGGGTTGACTCAGCCTTCCATCCTTCCGAGGTGGGTAAAATGAGGACCCGGATTGTTGGGGGCAATATGCTGACTCTCTGTAAACCGCTTAGAGAGGCCTGAAAGGCCTATGAAGCGGTATATAAGTCTACTGCTCTTGCTATTGCTACTTCTAATCAGAAATAAATATGCATTTTGGGGGAGGGAAGGGGGGACCACCTGAATGTGTACAGAACGCTATTTTAGAGTAAAAAACTAGGAGACATTCTTAAATATTATTTTTAGTGAGCTCCAGCTGAAGTAGCAGCAAGCCTGTATCTTGCTTTTTTGCACAAAAAGCTAATAATAATAATAAATTGCTGAGGGATAAAGTACGTGTCAGACTTCATTCATGATTGATAATACCATTTTATATTATGCCGTCCCCTTCAAGGTTATTCAGTCCATATGTGTGTTGTACATTAATGACGGTAATTCAATTTGGGCAGTTAAGTGCAGGATCAAAAAAAAATATATCCTACAATTATGTGAGACTTTAAAAGGTGATCTATTCCATCTGTTTCCTTCAGGACAGAGCGATAATTGTATCTACATTTATCTCTTAGACGGGATCTTTAATGCCTGCATGAAAAGGGGACATTCTTGCCACAGGACAAATGAGATGCTATTTTCTCTTTGCTTATTTACCACACTTAACTTTCTTACACACACTGCGTAGCTCCGATAAGAAGAACATGCACATTTTGATAGGGTTAATTCGACAGATTACCATTTATGAAAACATATCTCTCTCTTACCGTGTCTTGCAAAAGCTACTTCTTAAAATAAAGCTGGAGAATTAACTTGTATTCCGAATTTTGGTTTAAAGGAATTGGTGGGATGTGAGTGTTAAATATAATTTATACACTAAGTCCTGTCAGTTACACACAGATACATTCAATCCAAGTAAGTATGCTGCTGGCCTACAGGACTAAAATCCTCTGCACCATTGTGTGGCTGTGTGCCCCATTAAACTCCAGAGTCATAAATAAGATTTTTATGTCAAGTTCCATCTGTGCTACTGCCCCATCTCGCATTTCTTCGGTTAATTTCCCTTCCATTACATGAAGAGTCATTCCTATTCTGGTCTGTTTTTTACACTATCAGTCCTCCAGTGTCCTGTAGCACGTGGAAACCCAAGAATGAATTACGGAATAATTGATAGCAGGCAGTGTCTTACCTGATTTATTCATGGTTCTGTCATCACACCAGCCTGCCTTTTGTGCTAGAAATCTAGGACGTTGGATCAGTTTTAATTACCGTGATTCTGATACTGGGCATCTCTCTGTATTTTTAATGAACGTTAATATTAAAACTGCTCTGAGGGTCTTACTAGAGCCACAATGGCACAATGAACAGAACAGAATTGAATAAAACAGAATAAAATATGTTCTATGGTCAGGCAAGGCTGCAACTGGATTTCCAACCTTAAGACAGACTGTCCCTATGGGACTGCTCCAATTTCCACCCACCCTGTTTTTAAAGTTTTATAACATGAAAGTTATCAGTGAGGAAAAAGAACAGAGAGCTAGAGAGAAGGGAAAAGGCAGAAGAGATTGAGGAAACATGTGCTGTGCAATACAGACTGGGTCTCAAGGTTGGAAAGACTATGAACCACTATATCGGGAATGAAAAAGTAAAATGGGTAAACATGATTCAAGCTGCAACCTTAAACAAAGTTATGTAGCAACAAGTCTAATTTAACTAAGTAAGATTTACTTGCAAGTAGACCTCTGATTACTGTGAATGAGG
This sequence comes from Thamnophis sirtalis, assembly GCF_051295495.1. NCBI lineage: Eukaryota > Metazoa > Chordata > Lepidosauria > Squamata > Natricidae > Thamnophis > Thamnophis sirtalis. The sequence goes on from NW_028261386.1 coordinate 126,926,616, forward strand.
AATGTGCTTTGCTGAACATGGGCTGTGCATGAATGAGCAAACTCCAGCAAAGACAACAATCAATTGGATATTACCAAATGGTTGGAGAAAACAAGGAAGGAAGAGGAAAACCTGGTGCCAAACATTTCAGGAAGAAGTGAAAAATATGAACTTTAAATGGAGGGATGCAGAGAATGTAGTTACGGACCAAGAACTATGGAGTATGCTTGTATCCCAATGAGCTTGGCAAAGGATACGTGAATACTCTGGATCTAACATAAGATGTGAAGAAGTTTGAATAGGATAACACTGTGTGTGTGTACCTATACATATGCATATACATATATACCTGTGTTTTCCTAAAAATAAAACTGGGTCTTATATTATTTTTTGCCCCCAAAGACACATTAGGATTTATTTTCCAGTTAGGTCTTAATTTGGGGAAATACAGTACTAAATGTTGACATTCTTAACTGGAGCTTATTTTGAGATAGGGCTTATATTATATGCATCCGTGTGTGTGTGTGTGTGTGTGTGTGTGTGTGTGTGTGTGCGTGTGTGTGTGCATTATGTGCATATACATATTAAAAAGGTAAAGGTTCCCCTTGCACATATGTGCTAGTCATTCCCAACTCTAGGGGGTGATGCTCATCTCAATTTCAAAACCAAAGAGCCAGTGCTGTCTGAAGACAACTCCGTGGTCATGTGGCCGGCATGACCCAATGCCGAAGGCACACAGAACGCTGTTACCATCCCCCCAAAGATGGCCCCTATTTTTCTACTTGCATTTTTTACATACTTTTACATACTTTCGAACTGCTAGGTTGGCAGAAGTTGAGACCAGTAACGGGAGCTCACTCTGTTACACTGTGCTAGGGATTCGAACCGCCGAACAGCCAACCTTTCTCATTGACCAGATCAGCATCTTAGCCACTGAGCCACCGTGTCCCCTACATATGCATATAGTTTAATTTTAGTTTATAGTTGTATGTTATTTAAATGTAAACGTTCATTTCAAGGGATGATGACAAGGGCAGCCTTATTTTCAAGAGATCAAAATAACAAAAGAACATAGCTGATCTTGTAAATGGATAGCATCCATTTCAGGTTAGTTGCTGAAGAATGATTACTTTTTTACCAGACTTCCCAACTTAACCTATTGAAATGAATGTGTAGAACACAGGCTGGGGAAGATTAACCTTGAAATAAAAATAAATGCAGTGTTAAGAGGACAAAATCAGCCTTATTTTCAAGAGATCAAAATAACAAAATAACACAGCTGATCTTATAAATGGATAGCATCCATTCCAGGTTAGTGGCTCAAGAATGATTACTTTTTTACCAGGCCTCCCAACTTAACCTATTGAAATGAATGTGTAGAACACAGGCTGGAGAAGATTAACCTTGAAATAAAAATAAATGCAGTGCTAAGAGGATAAATGCAACCAACATCTGGTTTATAATGATTTTCTATCCAATCTCATTTTATTTGAGGCTTAGATCATGCCTGAAGTAGAAAATTTTGGAAGTAAAATGAGGTGGAGTAGTCAGAGAAACTGAATAACAGATCAAATACTTATTGAAATACCCCTTCTCCCCTCTCTATCTTAGCTATGAGTTAATACGCTGCTCAGGTTTATTTATGATAAATCATACATCAAATTGTGAATTGACTTTATTTTAAATTTGGGTCAGGTCTGCAATGGAGTACTATAATCCAAATGTTACTTACCATTTTTATTAATGAACTGGAAGTCTGTCTTAGCAGTACATTATTCATATTCATACTTCTTGCACCAAAATGGAGGCGTGATAGAGGGTTGTGCCTTGAATGTGTCCAATATACAATCTAGCGATATCCACCATTATACCGAGTACTTTTGAAATTGTAAGACATAAGAATAAGAGTTTGCATAACCTCTCACCGGTATCTGAAGTATGAAAACTCAATTTGAACAGCAATTATGAGCTGGCGTTAATCTGAAAAGTGAGCTTTCTCCTCCCTGGAATATGATGATGATTAGGACTGTGTAATCTAAAATGACAACTATATTAATTGAAAGGAGGTTCAGGAACAGATTGGAGAGATTCTGGATTTTGTATGTGTCTCTGTGTTGCTTTGCATGCACATATAAAAGAGGAAAAAGAAAAGAGGACCATTTGATTTTGGGCGGCTCACAATAGACAAGGGAAAGGGGGAAAACTAGACAAAGACAACACTTTAAAAACAAAACCACAACATTCACAATTTCCGTGGGGCTGGATATTTCACAGCCCCCCCGGGCCAGCTGGAGCAGCCAGGACTTGGTGACTTTGTGGAAGGCCGGGAGGGTAGTAAGGGTCCGGATCTCGACAGGGAGATCATTCCAGAGGGCTGGAGCTGCAACAGAGAAGGCTCTCCCCCGGGGGGTCGCCAGCCGACATTGGCTGGCAGATGGGATCCGGAGGAGACCTAACCTGTGAGATCTAATCGGTCTGAGGGAGGTAATCGGCAGGAGGTGGTCTCTCAGGTACCCAGATCCGATGCCATGTAGGGCTTTATAGGTAGCGACCAGCACCTTGAAGTGGATTCAGAGACTAATGGGTAGCCAGTGCAGCTCGCGGAGGATAGGTGTGACGTGGGTGTACCTGGGTGCACCCACAATCGCTCGCGCGGCTGCGTTCTGGACTAAATGGAGTCTTCAAACACTCTTCAAGGGCATTCCCATGTAGAGCGCATTACAATAATCCAGTCTTGAGGTCACAAGGGCGTGAGTAACTGTCTGAAGGGCCTCCCGATCCAGGTAGGGTTGCAATTGGTGCACCAGGCGAACCTGGGCAAAGGTCCCCCTGGTCACAGCTGACAGGTGGTGTTCTAAAGTCAGCTGGGGATCCAGGAGGACTCCCAAATTGTGAACCCTCTCTGAGGGGCATTTAAAATGCTTTGTACATTGAATAAATTATATAAACTGCTTCCTTATAATGTGAAGACATAACACGATTAATCTGTTTGTTTTAGAACTACTACATAATAAAATGTGCAATGGAACCTTGTGCCTTTGCTATATAATCGGGGGCATCGGTTCTACTTGGTGATTATCATTTTTTTGCCATTTTATTTATCTACAATGTCCTAGATTTAAACACCCATGAAAATTGAATAGGATGGCTATTCTGTGACTCATTGCCTTATTAAGGAGGCCATTCATTTCACTGTTTGTTTCTAAGCATCACATTATCATTGTTCACTTCAACCATTCCTTTGACCAAAAATCTAAGAAACTACAAAAAAAAAATGTTAACAATATCATCTGATTTCTAAAAAATGTGTAAGGAAATTAATTGGGGTGTTTAAATATGCATTATTTAAATATTCTACAATTAGCAACATAACATAACATAATTATTAAAGGTGGCCTATGGGAGGTCTATAGCAGTGGTGGGTTTCAAATTTTTTTAGAATATCTTCTGTAGGTGTGGCCTGCTTTGTGGGAGTGGCTTGCCAGCCATGTGACTGGGTGGGAGTGGCTTACCTGCCATGTGACCGAGTGGGAGTGGCTTGGCAGTCGTGAGCGTGGCAAACATGTAAAATGTGGTGAAACTCACTTAACAATGCTCTTGCTTAGCAACCAAAATGTTGGCTCAGAAACTCTGGCATTTGAAGCACGCAAGTCTTAAAGCTGTCAAGTTACAAGACCCTTGTACCCCTAACCCTTTAGAAAAAAAACCCCAGGGGTGTTCAAACTTGACAGCTTTAAGACTTGTGGACTTCAACTCCCAGAATTCCTCCTCCAGTCATGTTGGCTCAGGAACTCTGGCATTGAAGTGTGCAAATCTTAAGGCTGTCACGTTATAAGACCCTTGCACCCCTAACCCTTTAGGAAAAAACCCCAGGGGTGTTCAAAATTGACAGCTTTAAGACTTGTGAATTCCTCCTCTCGCTCTTCATCTTGATGATGTGCGGACGGGCGGGGGGGAGGGAGCTGGAACCGGTTCTAAACGGCACTGTAGATTTGTGGAACCTCTTCTATAGAAGAGGTTAGAACTGGCAGGACCCTACCCCTGGCCTATAGGTTCAGCTAGTAATAGTTAATATTTAAACACTTGTCAGATCTGACTGTGCTTAGCTGTTTGAGAGCAACCAAAGTTGAACACAAAGTCTTTTTCTCTACGGTATACGTTTTCTTATCCTCAAGATATAAAACCAGACAAAATCCACTACAGATAATTTGAATTTCCTTTTTTTTTCTTGTGCTAGCCACATCACTTTATATTTACATAAAAAAATAAGCCTATTGTTGCACTCTGATAGGTATTTATTCCAAAAATTACTATTTCACTCCAAACTGACTTGCTGAAGCATTATTCTAGAAAGAGCCATGCATTTGTTTTTATTTCCTGAAATAAAATGAAAATGAGGCCATTTCTTGATATTATTATCATTGATATTAAAATGTTCTGGTTTCTTTCTTTTGCACAAAATTACCATTGGGCTTCAAGTAACATCTGGCTACCACCCGTGGGAGGGCCTTCTCTGTGGCAGCTCCGGCCCTTTGGAATGAACTCCCCGCGGAGATTCGGACCCTGACCTCTCTCCAGGCCTTCCGGAAAGCCGTCAAAACCTGGCTGTGCCGGCAGGCCTGGGGTTGATGAGTTCCCCTCCCCTCTCGACCTGTATGGCTGTATGATTCTTGTTTATTTTAATCATGTGTATTGTGTTCTATGTTCCCTTTTCCCCCTCCGAGTTGTTCGCCGCCCTGAGTCCCTCCCGGAGAAGGGCGGCATACAAATAAACTAAATCTGAATCTGAATCTGAAGTATGTATTCAGACGGATGAATTTAAACAGGACACTGTTATGTTGTCAGTAATAAGATAATTTTAATTGAAGGGTTTTTCTACCTTTAAATCAAGTGCCCTCATAATCAATTCCTGCCAATATGGTCATTCTGCATGCAAGGAGAGATAGTAATTAATTAAAGGAAGCGGCTTCAAGGACAATTGGTTGGCTATGTGCTACTTTAAAAAGAGCTGATGGGCTAGTTTTTTTTCCTCCCTTCTCCTCCTTCTCTCAATGTCAAAAAATGATATGCATTAAATATAATCTATTACAACTATAGCAGTAGCAAAATCAAGTAACTCTATTATAATACTCAAGTATTAGGCAGAATCAAGTGAGTCAAACATCAAGCATGGTAATTAAAAAACCAATAAAATTTTCTTGATTAAAAAGTACATTCTGTTCTGAAATTCAGAGTTTTTGGTTTACTTATGATATGTCTGCTATGGTTATCAAAAGAATGAAAACTAGGCAAGCATAATGGGGCAAGGAAAAGGACAGGTTCTTATAACATAGGAGTTAAGGAAATTTTCCCAAGATGTTGTTGTACAAACTGTAATTATCAGGTAATTCTTATATTATCTCAAGATACATATCGAACCATAGCTTGTTCAACAATATATTTCAGACTAAACCTTCAAATTTGGTTTACTAAACATTTATGATTATATGTTAGGTTCATCCAGGAGTAAATAAAACACTTTATACGCTAATCTAATGTATAAATTCATCCAATGAAATTCAGCAGATTGACCCAAATCAGCAAACGTTGAGTCTCTGCAGCCAAGGAACCAGCTCTCATTGCGCTTCTGATGGCGAAACAGAGGTCAGGAGCACTGCGCACATCAATCTAGAGCCCGTTTCTCAGCTGCAGAAGCATTTCCCGAAGGCCTCTGACAACGAAATCGAGGCTGGGAGCACCTCACATGAGCAGCAGCAAGCAGTTGCAGAAGAAGTGGGCATGCAGTGGCAGGGAATCTCAGTGCCACTGCCATGAGGTGAAAAAGTGGAAGACATCCCCCCCAAATGAGATCTGGTGCCTCTTTTGGACGGACACACACACACACACACACACACACACACACACACACACACACACACACACACACACGACTGGGTCTTATATACTTGTACTTAAATTAGCACTTGCAATATTATGATTGAACTTAATAAAGGCATCAGTATTTTGAGTGTAGGATGTGCAGCAGATCATATGACTATATGATGCCTGGTTATATTTTCCTTCATAGAGTTACCTAAGCTCAATGTAGAATAATCCTCTATGAGGCAGCATCTCGACTCAAAAAATGTGAGCACTAGATTCAGAGGTGGGTTCCTACCAGTTCGCACCTATTCGGTAGAACCGGTTCGTCAAATCTACCAAACCGGTTAGAAGAGGTTCCACCAGTGGACCCAGAAAGCAGGCCACACCTACAGAAGAGGTTCCAAAATTTTTTGAAACTCACAACTGGCAAGGATCTTGTAACTTGACAGCTTTAAGACTTGCATGCTTCAATGCCAGAGTTTCTGAATAGCTACTTGGACCGACCTAAGTACTAATTCATAATTTCATATCCGGTCACATGGGTGTCAAGCCACTCCCATCTGGTCACATGGGTGGTAAGCCACTCCCACAAAGGAGGCCACACCCACAGAGTAGGTTCCTACAATTTTTGAAACCCACCACTGACTAGATTCCAGAATTCCCAGTTATGAGCACTAAGTTGATCTGCTTGGGTTCCAGCAGCCACTTTGAATCAGTGGTGGGTTCCGGGAGGTATGGCCCAGTACGAGCATACTGGTGGTAGCTGGGAGCAGTGACTACCATACCAGAAACCACCCATCCGCCCATGTTCCTTACCGCCTTTTGAGGCAAACGAGCCAATTGTGCACACGAACACAGTGTGCGGCACCTCCCCGACCTCCGCCAAGCAGCTGAGTGTCACTGGGTGGTGTCATGCGCAGGCATGCACAATGTGCGTGCCTTCCAAGGATGCCCAGCCCCGTCGCAGCGTACCAGTTGCGATGGGATCTGGAACACACTACTGCTATTGAGTAGTGGCGCAGTGGTTAAATGCAGCACTGCAGGCTGACTGCTAGATCAGCAGTTCAGCGGTTCAAATCTCACCAGCTCAGGGTTGACTCAGCCTTCCATCCTTCCGAGGTGGGTAAAATGAGGACCCAGATTGTTGTTGGGGGCAATATGCTGACTCTGTAAACCGCTTAGAGAGGGCTGAAAGCCCTATGAAGCGGTATATAAGTCTACTGTTATTGCTATTATTGCTATTGCTATTGCTGTAAGTCTAACTGCTATTTCTTTAAATCAATGGAAAGGTATTCTATGTGCATTTATACACAAAAGGTAATAAAGCAGACAATTTAATTTAATCCACACAGTAGCTTCCATTCAATACCTAGTAGAGCCACATGGAAAGGGTACTTGACTGATAGAAAGGGTCTTTCCAAACTTTTGCCCAGGCCTGTTATATATTATTTAAAACTGAAATGTTTTGTAATACTGAGATAACTAGAGTATCTCAGAATAATGAGGGGGGGATGGAAAATCTGGAGACAGTCTTAAGGCCAGTTCTTGTAATGAGCCCTGATACAACACAACCTATTGCTCTCACAGTATGCCTGCAGTACAGAGAAAATTTAGCCTGTTTCCTTTATGCCGGTCTTCCCTGCTGCTTGCTGCAATATGCAGGCTGGGAATTGAGGCGCATACAGATGAGCCGTTCCAATTAAGAAAGCACTGAAGGCATGAGTTGTGGATCTGGAAATAAGCTCTTTGTGAAGTAGAGGTGCTGTTTTTTTGATAGTGATCAGCCAAATAATTTGCTTACTTCTAACAAGCCACTATCAGGGGGGCTGGAAATGCTGGTTATACCAAACATAGAAGCTCTCTCTGAGTCCCCAAGAAGAGAGAAAAAGGGAACTAATATTTAAATCCAACATCACTAAAGATCTCTCTGGAGAAAATGTCTCATTCTTTTCTGCCTGGAATTAGGATACGATCCAAACAATGCGGGAGAAGAATAAACAAGGACAGTATTATTAGAGGCAAAGCAGTGGTGGGATTCAGCCGGTTCGCACCTATTCGGGAGAACCGGTTGGTAACTTTCTAAGTAGTTCAGAGAACCGATTGTTGGAAGAAATCTCCTTTTGTTTTTCCCCACTTTACAGAGCTAATCCTGTAAGGAAGGCAGGAAGGAAACGTTCTTGTGTTGTTTCTAGCCTCATCTTTATTGCCCTGCTTACAGAAACTGCCTCTCCGGTTCACCCTTATTACATTGTAACAGCTAAGGCGAAGCGCCCATTGACCTTGAGTTGGCCAAGCCCACCCAGTCACATGACCACTGAGCCCCACCTACCCAGATAGTCATTAGGGCAGAGAACCAGTTGTTAAATTATTTAAATCCCACCACTGAGGCAAAGGGTTGGTCATGAGAAGCAGGGATGGGCTGCTACGGGTTCGCCTGAGTTGAGGCTTTTTAGTTGGTTCAGCAAACCTCCAAATCCCACCCATGCCTCGCCGTGCCCACCCCACACTTCCCCTCCCAGGACTCTCTGTGCAGCCCATTTTGATTTGAGGTAAGTGCCCACCCAGAGGCTTGGGGAGGGGGAAAATGGGCCTGCCAGAAGTTCCAGAAGAATGGAAACTTTGGAGGGCATCTAGAGCCTGGGGAAGGTGAAAACAGCCTCCTGCCATGGTGCAGGAGGCCGACTAGACAATGGCCACCATGGCCCCACCCACCCAGCAACCAGGCAGAGAACCCATTGCTTAAATTAAAAAAAAAAAAAGGTTTTTATTTTCCATTTTTTCATTTTCATACACTCACATATATACTGTGCATAGCCGGAGCCATACAACATTAAACAATAATCACAGCAATTCCTCTTGTCAACAATACCCCCCAAAAAGAAACCCAATATACCTCTTCCACTCTCCGTACACCTCTTTCTTCCAACTTTCTATCTTCCCTCCATCATCCCCCTCTACCCTACTTCCCCTCCCCCTCTACCACTCCTCTCTCCCGATCCACTCCCTCCCTTCCTTCTCACCCTCCCTCCCATCCTCCCTCCCGCCCTCTCTACCCATCTTTCTTCTATCCCACTCCTCCTCGCCTTGGTGTATTTCCACTATATGTCAATGTACTTAACCTATCCTATTTTAACAGAGAAATTAAAGAAAAACAGTATACATGTGAAGTCGCATTACATTGAAGTCTAACACATCCTAGTATATATCCCTCCCTCCCCCACCCTCCCCCCAACATCCCACCTCCCTCCCCCCCCCGACTTCCCAGAGCCCGTACACGGTATAGATTTTTAATAAACACAGTCTAAAATATATTGAGAAAAAAGAAATAAAAAAAGGGTTAATAACATCTCTACATTGATCTTAGCTTGAATTGAATTGAATTTATTATATTTCTATGCCGCCCTTTTCCCAGAAGGGACTCAGGGCAGCTCACAACCCAAGTCGGGGGGGGGGGGGGGCGATAGGGGATACAAATAGGGGGGAAAAAGACATAGACAAACAATACCACAATTTTAAAAACAACTCAACAGGCACACCATTCGAGCGGGGACAGGAACTCATCAGCCCCAGGCCTCATTGATCTTAGCTTCTTCTTGCTACGCTAATTTTGAACAGTTTAAATCATTCCTGATCTTAAGCATAGGCTATCTGGAATTGCTTAAATTTTTGAAGCCCACCCCTGATGAGAAGGATACGTAGGACTGGATGGAGTGAATAACAATGCAGCAGGCAAGGTTGAGAGTAGGGTGGGATTAAGGAGGAGGAACAAGCATTACATAGCTACAGTTCCCAGTTTGATAGATGCTTGCAAACCATGAATTATGGATTTGAATGCAAGAAAACATGGCGTAGTGTTTCATCTGAATGAATCTACTAAAATCTCAACAGGGATGTTCCAAAATTTCAAGATGTTCACTGGAAATTATTTCCAGGGCTGCGAAGGATTGTTTAGAGAAAGAAGCCAATTGAGCTCAGTAGCACATATGTCGCAGTCAATACCCTTAACAACTACAATTTCCTATTGGATTATTTATACAACATCTTGTTTGCAACATCTAGCTAAGCCAAATAACATGCCAGATTTTATTATGATAAGCATTGTTACAACTGAAGCACAAACCAAATGATTTTAAAAACAAAGCATAGACTGTGTAGTAAAAAAAGCAAGTAAATCACTGAACTATATTTGCATTTTCTTTTTTTAAAGGGCTAGAGCTTGCTTAAGAATATATTTTTTTAACTACGAAAAATGAGAATCCAGCGTATCTTTTACAGTAGTTCTATGTCAGATTCAATTTAAACATTGTTTAAATTTTGGTACAGCTATTTCACTTATAATTTATAAATGCCTCACTATTAAGAACAATCAGTTATTAAACTTTAAGAAATTGCTTTGCTCTCAGTGTTGTACAAATCAGAACGTATTTGAGCTACAGTTTATTATGCTTTCATTTCTGAACTTGTGGCAGAGCGAAATAAATGCCAAAGCAAATCAGATATTAGTGATGAAATGGAAAGCTGCATCCAGCCCAACCTCTCCCAGTTAAGGACAATAGATAATGATCTAGAATTCTTCTTTTCCATTTGTTCATTGTATAAAAGAAAAGAGCTTTAAGAAAATATAAAGAAAAACAAGAAGGAAATGAAACAGAATAGAAAATATGTGCTTTCATATCAAACTCACTGAAGAATTATGGTCTCAAAATAGAAAACACAACTTCAATATCTGATTAACTCATTTGTAGCATTCATAATGTCTTACTGAAAAAGTACATTATACTTTTAATGTTAATACAGGTAGTCTTCAACTTACAACCATTCATTTAATGACAATTTGAAGTTACAATAGCACTGAAAAAAGTGACAGGATTGGTTTTCACACTTACAACCTTTGAAGCCATCCCATGGTCACGTGTTCAAAATTCAGTTGCTGGGCAACTGACATGTATTTATGACAGTTGCAATGCCCCAGGGTCATGTGACCACTATTTATAACTTTTCAAGTTGGCTTACAATACAGTAGCAGAGTTGGAAGGGATCTTGGAGGTCTTCTAGTCCAACCCCCTGACTAGACAGGAAACCCTATACCGTTCCAAACAAATGGCTATCATATCTTCTTAAAGACTTCCAATGTTGGGGCATTCATAACTTCTGGAGGCAAGGTGTTCCACTGATTAATTGTTCTAACTGTCAGGAAATTTCTTCTCAGTTCTAAGTTGCTTCTCTTCTTGATTAGTTTCTACCCATTGCTTCTTGTTCTACCCTCAGGTGAGATATTGGAACACTGCTATCATGTCTCTCCTAGTCCTTCTTTTCATTAAGCTAGGCATACCCAGTTCCTGCAACTGTTCTTCATATGTTTTAGTCTCCAGACCCCTAATCATCTTTGTTGCTCTTTTCTGCACTCTTTCTAGAGTCTCCACATCTTTTCTACATCGTGGCAACCAAAACTAAATGCAGTATTCCAAGTGTGCTCTTACCAAGGGATTATAAAATGATATTAACACTTCACGTGATCTTGATTCTATCCTTCTGTTGATTCTCTCCTTCTGTAGCCGAGAACTGTGTTGGCTTTTTTGGCAACTGCTGCACACTGCTGGTTCATATTTAAATGGTTGTCCATTAGGTTTCCAAGATCCCTCTCACAATTACTATTATTGAGCAAGATACCATCTATACTGTGTCTGTGCATTTCGTTTTTCTTGCCTAAATGTAGAACCTTACCCTTTTCACCATTGCATTTCATTTTATTAGATAGTGCCCAATATTCAAGTTTGTTAAGATCCTTCTGTATCTTAAGCCTGTCTTCTGGAGTGTTGGCTATTCCTGCCAGCTTGGTGTCATCTGCAAATTTGATGAGTTCCCCATTTATTCCCTCATCCAAATCATTGATGAAGATGTTGAAGAGTACTGGGCCTAAAACAGAGCCTTGGGGCATACTTCCCTCCATGTAGATGCAGTTCAATTGAGGACTACACATTGAGTGCGGTTGGTCAGCCAGTTACAATTCCATCTGGTGGTGATGCTGTCCAACCCTCATTCTTCTACTTTATCTAGTAGTAGGTTATGAGCTACCTTATCAAATGCCTTACTGAAGTCCAAGTAAACTATATCGATAGCATTCCTCTGGTCCACTAATTTTGTCACTTTGTCAAAGAATGCAATAAGATTAGTCTGGCATGATCTGTTTTTGACAAACTCATGTTGGCTTTTGGCTATTACTTTGTTTACTTCTAGGTGTTCGGTAATTTGTTGCTTGATTATCTTTTACAGAATCTTTCCTGGTATTGAGGTCAGGCTGATAGGTCTGTAGTTTCCTGGATCTATTTTTTCCCTTTTTTGAAGATGGGAACCACATCAGCTCTTTTCCAGTCCTCTGGCAGTTCCCCGGTGTTCCAGGATCTCTGAAAGATATAGTTCAGTGGTTCTGGGATCTCATCTGCCAGTTCCTTCAGAACCCTGGGTTGTAATCTGTCCGGTCCTGGTGATTTGAACTCATCTAGGGTAGACAAGTACTCACCATTTTCTTCCCTATTTCAATTTGTGTTCCTAATCTGATTTTTGTGGTGCTGTTTTTGATAGGTTGGACTGTTTTATCCCTTTGTATAAAGACAGATGCAAATAATGAGTTAAATAGTTCTGCTTTCTCCCTGTTGCTTGTCACTTTCTTGCTACTTTCTCCCAGCAATGGACCAATTGTTTCCTTAACCTTTTTCTTGTTTTTAACATGTTGGAAGAAGCTTTTTTGTTATTTTTTACTTTTGTGGCAAGCCTTTCTTCATTGTGAGCCTTAGCTTTCCTTACTTCATCTTTACAGGCTTGGGCAATTTGCTGATATTCTGCCTTAATTTTATCCCAATCTTTCCACTTTTTATACTTAACTTTTTTGTCTTTCAATTTGTCAGAGAGTTCTTTATGCAGCCATGCTGGTTTCTTTTTCGAACTGTTATTTTTCTTCTTCATTGGTATTATGCTAGGCTGGGCTTTTGTAATCTCATTTTTCAAAATTTCCCAAGCTTCTTGAGTTGTTTTCCCCCTTGAGGATTCTCATCAAAGGAATTCTTCCCAAGCTCTCTCTAAGTTTATTGAAATTAGCTCTCTTAAAATCCAAGACTCTAGTTTGACTTTGTTCTACTACTTGTGTTTGCATAATGTTGAATTCCAATATTGCATGGTCACTTGCCCCCAGGGTTCCTGTGGCTCCCACACCTTCTGTCGTTTCCTCTCGGCTAGTGAGAATTAAGTCTAATATGGCCGATCCCCTTGTTTCCTTCTCTACTTTTGGGGAAACAAAGTTGTCTGCTAGGTTCGTTAGGAACCTGTTGGATCTTCCACTTGGTGCAGAGTTTGTTTCCCAGTTGATGTCAGGGAAGTTAAAATCCCCCATTACTATTGTGGTGTGCTTCCTATATACCTTTGTTAGCTGACTAACAAAAAGTTCATCTACTTCCTCTGCATTCAAGATAGTTCTCATCATTGTTGTGTTCTAGTTCTGTAGAGATGTAGTTATTTCTTATATATAGTGCAACTCCACCTCCTCTTTTATTTGGTCCATTTCTTTTAAATAATTTAAATCCTTCTAGCTGTATACTCCATTTGTGGGTTTCATGCCACTAAGTTTCTGTAATGGCAACAATATCGTATCTACCTTCATTTACTTGAATTTCTAATTCACCCTGTTTATTCCTCATACTCTGTGCATTGGTGTATAGACATTTGAGTCCATTTTGATTGACCCTGTGTTTACTGTCTACATAACCTGTGTTATGCCTGACTGCCCCTATTTTCTTGCCACTTGTATGATTCATGCACATGGTATGGCACTCACTATTAAATGCTTGGTTTTGCTTGACAGCAGGAGTGATAACCTTATCTGCACAAACATCTATGTTACATGCACTGATAACCCTATGAGTTTTAGATTGCTGGGGACAGAAATGTTCTGTATCAATTGATTCTCTGTCCCCACTGTTCAGTTTAAATGTTTAACCAGAAAATCTGTGAATTTAATGCCAAGTAACTCAGTCCCTTTCTTGGATGTGGGCAAACCATCTCTTTTGTACAGTTTTTCATTGGACCTGCTGCAGGCATCATGACTAATAAAACCAAAGCCTTCCCTTTTACACCACTCCTTTAGCCATACATTAAGCTCTGCTACATGCTGGCCCTTCCCTTTTTGTTCCGTATATACTGGTAAAACCTCTGAAAAGATAAGCCTACAACCTATATTACTAAGTTCATACCCCAAGCTCTGGAAATCATTCTTTCAGAAAGTACATCTTTTTGGGATAGATCATTTGTGCCAAGATGTATAATAGCATCAAAGTCACAGTCCTTATTTGCATTCTTGACTATCTTAAGAATATGCCTCTTTTATCTGCTGGCAGTAGCACCTGGCAGACACCTGACCTCTTTTAAAACCACCGTATCCTTTCCTAAATTTACATCCCTTACGATTGAATCACCAACCAGAAGGTGACTTCTCTTTTTATATACCTTGATCTTCTTGTGCGACTGCTGTGTGATACCTGGGTCCCCACTTCACCTTTCCAAAGAAAGTTCTTCATTTTGGACCATGATCCCCTGCTTATTTTGGTCATCATTATCACAACTACCTTGACCTGTCTCTTTAGTGTCCCCATTAAGGTCAGCAAGGGCGCTGTATCTGTTATGCTGGGTCACAGCAAAAGCTTTGTGTTTATGGTTCACAGCTCTCACCCTGCCAGATCCCACGGTTGTCCAGACTGCTCTTCTCCTGCAGGATCTTTGCGGTAGAGGAGGCTGATAGCGTAGCATCTCCAAAGTGTGGAATGGCCGAATTGGGCATCTAATTTCTGATTGGAGAGCACAGATTAGAGATTCTAGATAGGTAATCTGTCTATGAAGACTAGCAATTTGTTTACAAAGGGGACAGTATCCAAATTTGAAAAGAGCTTCTCAGAAGCAATGAGAGATTTCTTGGAAAACTGCATGATTCACTTAAAAACTACACTGATTCACTTAACAACTGTGGCAGGAAAGGCCACAAAATGGGGCAAAACTCACTGAACAACTGCTTTTTGGCTCAATTGTAGTCATAGATTGAGGAATATCTATAATACATTAACTTAAATTAACTCAGTCTTTCCCAGGTATGCCTTTCCTTTTCCAATTCCTCTTAAGAACCGAGGTGGTGCAGTGGTTAGGGTGCAGTACTGCAGGCCACTTCAGCTGACTGTTATCTGCAGTTCAGCGGTTCAAATCTCACCGGCTCAGGGTTGACTCAGCCTTCCATCCTTCCGAGGTGGGTGAAATGAGGACCCAGATTGTGGGGGCGATATGCTGACTCTGTAAACCACTTAGAGAGGGCTGAAAGCCCTATGAAGCGGTATATAAGTCTAACTGCTATTGCTATTGCTATTGATTAGAATGGAGGGGGACAAGATTGTGAAAATCACAGTTGTGTCTTGTTAAACAATTTAACAAGACACAATTGAGAGAAAGAGAGAAATTAGAAGGCTTTACTTGTTTTTCCTCAGATTGTAGCAACATAGGAGTAGTGTATACCATGAGACTTATGATGAATCTCAAGTCTTCACTAATGGAGCTTCCAAAAACAATTGTAGCCTGGCTCTAGGGTGATAGATTTTAGCTTTTCATTCTGATAATGACCGGTTCTATATATCCATTTAGCAACTTTATATTATCAAAATCAGAGCTGTCCAATTGTAGCAACTTTAAGACTTGTGGACTTCAACTCCCAGAATACCCCAACCAGCATGCCAAATCTGCCAAAGATGGACATCTCTGATTTAAATAGTTGATTTTTTGCCCGTGCGAGAAAAAAATCCAACACCTAAAACATTTCTTCCCCTTCTTTTTTTTCAACAATCACAATTTTCATGGGATTAGCTTTTCATCATCACCATCACCATGATTCACTCAGCAAACTGTGCTAACTCAATTTGCTTTATCTGGTACCCTGTGTTCAGGAATAAAATTTCCTGATGATGAACATATACAATTTGATCGTCAAGGTTATATTTAGCGAAGGAAAATTAAGGCAAAAGGGGAAAGAAGTAGAACAAATTCGAAGAATCTATTTTCTCCACAGTCTCTCTGTTTATGTTCTACTTACTAAAATAAAATGACTACTGTTGCATTGCATAAACAAAATGCCTATCTATTTCTTTTGTTGCAATTTCCTCTTATACAGCCCTCAGTCAAGAATAGAGCGATAATTAGGTATCAAAAGCCATGTGGATTATTGTCAAGATCTCCCCTGACATTCATTTAATACTTAATCAGATTGTAATGCTGTAAATTATGCATTTCCAAGTCGTAATAAGAACTAAGGGGAAAGTATGACTTATCTTAGCATTATCTTGACTTCAATATAAGAGGGGAAAGGTTCTAAACTTTTATTAGAAGAGTCAACTATATTGTCACGTGGATATTGTTTCAAAGTATGATATTAATGAAAATGAAAAGAGGTAAATATATATTCTTCATTTATGCCAGGATTCCCCAATGTGGTCAATACTGACCCCTAAGAATTACTGAGACTGTCTAATCTTGTTATTATTATTAGTAGTACTTCTATTTAAAGTAGTATCAATTATATTTATTTTCATTTAGTAAATGTTTGGGGGTCAATGAACAATCTGAAATTTCCTGAAGAGGGCAATGAGCTAAAAAGTTTGGGGACTCCTGATTTAGATCCTGGGAATTGGTATTCTTGATTAAATGTCAAGTGTATTCTGCGTTTCATTTAAAAAGATGCAATTTCAAATCTGTCCTAGGATATTCTCTTAATTCTTGGGAATGTATTAAGAAGACAGGACTACATAAACCAATTGGATAAATCCATCTTTCAGGACAAAATTATTGTATTTTCTGCATTTTTTTTCAGTTACCTTGTGTGTATATCTATCTATCTATCTATCTATCTATCTATCTATATCTATATCTATATCTATATCTATATCTATATCTATATCTATATCTATATCTATATCTATATCTATATCTATATCTATATCTATATCTATATCTATATCTATATCTATATCTATATCTATATCTATATCTATATCTATATCTATATCTATATCTATATCTATATCTATATCTATATCTATATCTATATCTATATCTATATCTATATCTATATATATATATATATATATATATATATATATCAGTGGTGGGTTTCAAAAATTGTTGGAACCTACTCTGTGGGTGTGGCCTCCTTTGTGGGAGTGGCTTGCCACCCATGTGACCGGGTGGGAGTGGCTTGCCGCCCATGTGATCGGGTATGAAATTATGAATTAGTACTTAGGTTGGTCCAAGTAGCTAATCAGAAACTCTGGCATTGAAGCATGCAAGTCTTAAAGCTGTCAAGTTACAAGATCCTTGCCAGTGGTGGGTTTTAAAAAATTTTGGAACCTCTTCTGTAGGTGTGGCCTGCTTTCCGGGTCCACTGGTGGAACCTCTTCTAACTGGTTCGGTAGATTTGATGAACCGGTTCTACCGAATAAGTGCAAACTGGTAGGAACCCACATCTGATATATATCTATATATCTATATATCTATATATCTATATATCTATATATCTATATATCTATATATCTATATATCTATATATCTATATATCTATATATCTATATATCTATATATCTATATCTATATCTATATCTATATCTATATCTATATCTATATCTATATCTATATCTATATCTATATCTATATCTATATCTATATCTATATCTATATCTATATCTATCTATCTATCTATCTATCTATCTATCTATCTATCTATCTATCTATATCTATCTAATCTATTGATCTATCGATCTATCTATCGATCGATCAATCTATCATCTATCTATCTATATCTCTATCTCTATCTCTATCTCTATCTCTATCTCTATCTCTATCTCTATATCTATATCTATATCTATCTATCTATCTATCTCTCTATCATCTCTATCTCTATCTATCTATCTATCTATCTATCTATCTATCTATCTATCTATCTATCTATCTATCTATCTATCTCTATCTTCTATCTTCTATCTCTATCTCTATCTCTCTATCGATTCCCAGTAAGGGTATGGCTAGCATATATATGAAAGACCGGTTAGTTTGTGTTGTTTTTTCTTTAAGATATTTTATTGTTTTATTATTCTGGCTCTTTTCTACCTATGCCTAATCTTCTGGATTTGATATTTCTTGTTTGATAATAATATTCTACAGTTCTGCTTCTCCTAAACGGAACTCACTTTAGTTCATTTTTATTTTGCTAGACATAAAGAGATCACTCTAACTGACAATGCAAGATATGGAAGAACCCTTTCCACCTAAGAGTCAGATTATTTATATAGTAGAGAGATTAATAGCAATAGCAATAGCAGTTAGACTTATATACCGCTTCATAGGGCTTTCAGCCCTCTCTAAGCGGTTTACAGAGTCAGCATATCACCCCCACAATCTGGGTCCTCATTTTACCCACCTCGGAAGGATGGAAGGCTGAGTCAACCCTGAGCCGGTGAGATTTGAACCGCTGAACTGTTGAATTAGCAGTTAGCTGAAGTGGCCTGCAGTACTGCACTCTACCCACTGCACCACCACGGCTCTGTATTAACAGCAGCTAATCATCAAATTTTTGGATGGTGTCCCCATTTCAGACTTAATCAAATATTTATCAGTAGGGATTCTGAATATCTCTGCATTGTCTTCTTGTTCTAATGTTTATTTATCCACCTGAAAAAAAAAAAAACCTTTATGCATTTTAATGTTTCCATGAAAGATTTTGATGTTTAAATGTCGTTGAAATCCACTGTTATGATGTAAAGACTCAAACTTAGAATTGCATAATTTTTTTTTTCTTTAAACAATTATTCAGGAACTTTCTGTGACACGGAAATCAATGAATGCGACAGCAATCCCTGCCATAATGGGGGCTCCTGCAGAGATGATGTAGGCCACTATAAGTGCATCTGTCCATTGGGTAAGTCTTTTGTAGATAGTCTGTCTTTACTTTTTAATTTTGATTCAAATAAACAGTGCATCAACAAAACCTTGAAAATGGAAAAGTATATTAAGACACAAAGCAAACATTTCCCTGAAATATATCCCAGACAAGGGTAATATAAGGAATTTGGACACAGGTGAAATGCAGAGCACACTCTGCGGGCATGTGAACCATCGCCCCACCTCAACTCCACCATGCATGCATGCGCGCCTCCCGCCAGCTAGCTGGTTTTCAGGTTTCTGTTGTGCAAGCACAGGGGGGAAGGGCGCATGCTAGTGGTGGGATTCAAATAATGTAACAACTGGTTCTCTGTCTTAATGACCAGCTGGGTAGGCGTGGCTCGGTGGTCACGTGACTTGGGCGTGGCCAACTCAACGTCACTCAGGTCGATAGGAGCTTCGCCTTATCTGTTACAATGTCATAAGGGTTAATCGGAGAGGCAGTTTCTGTTAGCAGGGCAACAAACCAGAATGTTTCCTTCCTGCCTTCCTTACAGGATTAGCCCTGTAAAGTGAAAAAAACAAAACAAAAGGAGATTTCTTCCAACAACCGGTTCTCCGAAATACTTAGAAAGTTAACAACCGGTTCTCCCAAATAGGTGCGGGCTGGCTGAATCCCACCACTGGCGCATGCAGGAGATGTGTGCACATGCATGGAGGTACACAGGGTGTTCTCACACAATGCGCAGGGGTGGAGCACATGCAAGGGGTTGCACATGCATGCTGGGGCACACATGTGGGGATCATGCACGCATGCATGGAAAGCATGCGAATGGGTAACACACATTGCATTATGGGTGTGCACGCAGACTTTCGGCATTCAGAGCCAAAAAGGTTCGCCATTCCTGCCCTAGAGGATGGAAACATGAGCACACCCAGGCAATACACATACATGCTGGCTCAGGAATTCTGGGAGTTGAAGTCCACCTGTTGTAAAGTTGTCACACTTGCGCACCTCTGATTTAGACTGACTAAATCATTTCTGACGTCTTGTTTCCATAATGCTAAAATAATATTCTTTTCAGGATCCCATATTTACATTCACAAGAAGCCAAAAATAATGCAACCATTATTTATTTATTTATTTATTTATTTATTTATTTATTTATTTATTTATTTATTTATTTATTTATTTATTTATTTATTTATTTATTTATTTATTTATCTTGTATGCCGCCCACTCCCGGAGGACTCCGGACAGCTCACAAAAGTCAAGGGAAGGGGGGAACGAGACAAAGATAACATATTAAAACCAAAACCAACATTCACAATTTCCATGGAGGTAGATGCTTCTCAGCTCCCCGCAGCCTGCTGGAACAGCCAGGACTTGGTGGCTTTGCGGAAGGCCGGGAGGGTAGTAAGGGTCCGGATCTCAACAGGGAGCTCGTTCCAGAGGGCCGGAGCTGCAACAGAGAAGGACCTCCCCCGGGGAGTCGCCAGCCGACATTGGCCGGCAGAAGGAATCCGCAGGAGACCTAACCTGTGCGATCTAATTGGTCTGAGAGAAGTAATCGGCAGGAGGCGGTCTCTCAGGTACCCAGGTCCGATGCCATTGGAATGCTAAATTCAGTTAAAGTTTTAAGAGATCCTGAACAGATGTGGCTTTGTTTCTGAACCAAAAACAAATTGTTCCATAGGATTCCAAGGTCAGCACTGTGAAGAAAATATTGATCCCTGCTTGTTTCACAATATAACTTGCAACTCTGGAGCTCAGTGCCTGGACAATCCTGATGACCTGACATATAAATGCAAGACAGCATGCAAGCAAAATTCAGAGGTAAGGAAAATATAAATGGTGACAATTATTCTTCAGAAAGAAGAAAAATATAAAGTAAATCCACCCAAAGCTAGCCTGTGATAAGATAGGTAGCCAATAAATTTAATAATAATAAAAATATTGGAACTAAATATGCTATTATAATCGTAGGTAGATCTCAACTTGTGACCATTCATTCAGTATTATCCATTTTCAACCTCGTAGCAAAATGCAATTGCAAGACTTGAGCCCTTGAATTTTTTTCTAACAAAATGCACCATCTCTAGGAATATTTCTCCATCTGGCAAATCTGGAATTTATTTAATGCATTTTATCAGTTTGTGTTTCCATATCTTCCTTATCCAGAGCCAAAACCTTGATCAAAATTTTTATCTGGAAGTTAAGCTGATGAACTTTTGACTTCTTTTTTTAGGATTTGTGTCTAACATCTGAAGGTTCTGTCCAGTGGTGGGTTTCAAAAATTGTTTGAACCTACTCTGTGGGTGTGGCCTCCTTTGTGGGAGTGGCTTGCCGCCCATGTGACCAGATATGAAGATGGCGACAACACTTGTCAGAACCACCTTAAATTACCTCACACACAGCACTGACATGCATAAGAATATGATGTAAACTTCTTTTTTAAAAGGCATCTTTGCTTTGTGTTAAAACAACTTCAACACATGCAATGTTCTGATTGCACCACAAATGCAGTAATCATCCTTACCTTTCACAGAGGCACTGAGTTTTATAAATATGAGCATGATAGTGTAGAATAATCATATCCAAGGACCAGTGGTGGGTTTCAAAATTTTTTGGAACCTCTTCTATAGGTGTGGCCTGCTTTCCGGGTCCACTGGTGGAACCTCTTCTAACCAGTTCGGTAGATTTGACAAACCGGTTCTACTGAATAGGTACAAACTGATAGGAACCCACCTCTGGAGTTGATCAATACATAGGGGATCCCATAAAATCATACTCCTATAGATAGTAATGCATTTACCAATGAGTTATTTGATTTTGAAGTTATTATTTATCCCTGAATATGAAATAACATATAAATCTTATACAGATTGCTTCAAAATATTTAATGCAAATTGTCTGCCGTGTGAGAAAAATGTTATGCATTTCATTTATCTCTAACTGGGTAAATATCATTTCCCCTGGCAATGCTCTGAAATGATGAAGTAATCATTATGGACATTTCAGCTAGGGACTGACAGTGGAAGTGACTGAAGGTTTTTAATGTACTATCTGTAAGGAGTTCTCATACTTGCTTTAATTTATTTATACAGATTATATTGTACATTTATGTTAGGATTCTGGGCATTTAATCAGATGAATCACTTTTCTGAAATGAATGAGAAGAGAGGTTACAAGAATTTATGTTTTCAATGTTTTCAATAATATCAAGATTTGAAACATCTATGGCATTTGCATAATGAAATGAAAAATTGCTAAAAAAATAATTCAAGATTGTAATTGTGACAAATATAAAAATATTATGCTATATTTATTTATTTATTTAGGGAATGTATATTGCCACCTATTCGCACATAGCTTTGGGAAGCAAGGTGGTTTACAGAAATATGTTGCATCATTCATAAACAATATATTGCACATTTCAAAAGAGTATGCCCTGCTTTCAAAATATTATGGGATTTATACATTTTCAAATCTGGAAGATACCATGTTAGCACAAAACTGGTGAATATGACCTATGGAACAATTTATGTCTAGTCTAACAAAGAGAAGGACCAGGGGTGACATGATATCAATCTTCTAATATTTGAAAGGCTGTCAGAAAGAAGAGGGGAAGAACTTATTCCCCAAATCACCTGAAGGCAGGACAAGAAGTAATGGATGGAATCCAGGGGTGGGTTTCTCACCCCGTTCCAACCGGTTCGGTTCGAACGGGGCTGGCGGCGTCCTCGTGCACGTGCAATAGCAATAGCAATAGCAGTAGACTTATATACCGCTTCATAGGCCTTTCAGGCCTCTCTAAGCGGTTTACAGAGAGTCAGCATATTGCCCCCAACAATCTGGGTCCTCATTTTACCCACCTCGGAAGGATGGAAGGCTGAGTCAACCCTGAGCCGGTGAGATTTGAACCGCTGACCTGCTGATCTAGCAGTAGCCTGCAGTGCTGCATTTAACCACTGCGCCACCTTGGCTCTTACTAGCATCTGTGCGATGCTCCAGCTGCTCCTGGAGGATCGCGCAGGCACTGTATGCGTCCTGCGCATGCGTGGAAGCGCAGAACTCGTCAAAACCGGGTAAGGAGCACGGGCGGGCGGGTGCGCCCTTCGCTGTTCCCGGAAGTTACTTACTTCCGGGTTCGCCGACCAACCGGTTTGAGGGACCGCCACGAACCGGTTGAAACCCACCCCTGATGGAATCTTATCAAAGTGTTGTGAGTTCTCCATCACTGGAGGTTTTAGGAAGACATTGGACAGCCATTTGTCTGAAATGGTACAGGATCTCCTGCTTGGGCAAAAAGTTGGACTTGAAAACCACCAAGGTTCCTTCCAACCAGTCGTTGGATTATGTGTGTGTGTGTGTGTGTGTGTGTGTGTGTGTGTGTGTGTGTGTGTGTTTACTATTACCTTTAAAAATAAATATTATAATAGAGAAAGACTGGATAAAGATAGTTCACACGGGAGGCATCTAAGCATGTCTCTGGTTCTTTGGGTTCAGCAGATCTGTAGGGTCTTCTGGAATGTCAAAAGGGGTACAGCTAATTTAATTTCATGGAAAAAGATGTTCCTATTAGATTGGTGCCAAGGCAGAGAAAGCCACTATCCATTAAATGTAGATCCCTAGCTGGTGGTACCTACAGCATGCCTTCTCTGCCAGATCTAATGACAGGCAGATGTAACTGGGAAGAAGTGGTCCCTCAGATAGCAACTGAATGTTTTTGGTTGCACAAATAACCATCGAACCTCCATTTACAAATAGTTGTCCTCTCAAAGACTTTCTCATTTGTCCCATCTTCTGCCCATTTTGCATTTATGAAGTCTCTGTTGCTGTTGGATGGCAGATTGAGATTTTCACAGTTTGAGAGCTTAAGGCACCCCTTTTGACTACAAAGCCCCTTTTGATTCGTGAATTCACTTTCTTCTTGGATTCTGGCAACTGATGCAATGTGTCTAGTCCCATCACTGTGGCTATGTGTTCTGACCCCCTCCTCCGTCCAGTAACGAATGCCGAGACAAGCTTAACTGGAATGTACTTTAATAGCAAGACACCAAGACCTCGGTGTCTGAAAGCCAATCAGAACAAACAGATAAGGACCTTGGCAGCAACTCAGACAAACTCAGGCAGCAATAAACACAGATAAGGCTTGGCAGCAATTCAGCCTGCCAAGCTCACAGTACTGTCCTCCGGCATTCAATCCTGCGTTGATTTCTGCAAAGAGGAGCGTGTGCACCAGTAGCTTTTTATAGTCTGGAAAGGAGCCTAATGACCACCAGCTGAGTACAATCACCTCCTGTAATTGTGTAATTGGTCCTGATACCTAGTAGCTCTTTGATGGCATGCATCCAGGAACAACTCATTACTGGCATCCGGCTCACTCTCCCTTGTCTCCTCCCCACTGGTCCAAGGCTCAGGTGCCTCCTGGTGGCCAACCAGCCTCTCTGCGCCCTGCTCAGAGTCTGAACCCTGTCCAGGGTCCTCCACATCCTCCAGAGCTGACTCATAGGGCTGTTGGTGGCAGCTCCAACGGCTCCTGCTGGGCCACGACAGCTATGTATAGGGCTTTTCAAATTCCAGTCCTTCTGGAATGCTTTTGTTTCCATTCCTGCTTTTCTCCGATACAGTAAGCTGACATCCTCTTGATAGCTTCCATCTTTCTTTCTTTGTTTCTTTCTTTTTGGCAGTGCAGAAAACCTTTAGGGTAGAGTATCTTTGTTGGGTTCTCTGAGCATCTTGGCTGTGGGGCCTCAGTTTCCATTTCAGCAAATTGCTCTTGAGTTGTAAATGTGTGCTGAATAGCTTGCTGGAAGACCTTTTAAACTCAATTTGTTGCTCATCTGGGCATGGGGAACAAAATCCATGACTTCACATTGATTCTGTTGTTTCCTTTCATCAAAAGAAATAGTGCAGTGCAGTGTTTTAATACTGCGTGTAGGGAAATCTAGGGTCCTTAATGCCTAAGTGCTCCTTTTCGGAATTTCCTGCAATTCCGTTTTGTCCTCTTCCATTTGAGCACGTCGGCATCGGGTCATTGCCAAGTGTTTGTCCTAGTCTGGGCTTCTTCCCAAGCTACAACTCACAGGGAATTTAAATTTAATTATTTAACTTAATTTAATATTTAAAACATTTATATGGCTGCCAAACTCAATGAAGGTGACTCTGAACAGTTTAAACGCCCCCCCCCCCAAAAAAAAATCAGCAAAACCATCGAAAAGAATAGAAAGCCACACTATATAACCCTACGGACTTGAGAGACCGCCTCCTGCCAATTACCTCCCTGCGACCAATTAGATCGCATAGATTAGGCCTCCTCCGAGTTCCATCTGCCAGTCAGTGCCGACTGGCAACCACACGGAGGAGAGCCTTTTCAGTAGTAGCTCCGACCCTTTGGAACGATCTCCCCGTGGAGATTCGTACCCTCACCACCGTCCAGACCTTCCGCGCAGCCCTTAAGACCTGGCTAGCCCGTCAGGCCTGGGGATAAAGATAATATGTCCCCACCCGAATGATGAATGAATGTTGCTTACTATTTTACTTTTATGTATTGTTTGCATCTATTGTCTGTACCCTCCCTTCCTTATTTTATGTAAGCCGCCCTGAGTCCCCTCAGGGAAAAGGGCGGCCTATAAATACTAATAAAATCCTAAAATCCTACGGTCATGAAATAACAAATGAATTAAATAAAAAAATTATCCAGAAACGAATGACACCATTATCCAATCAGGGTTCCAGTACGTGCTGGGAATGTACTGGAAGAGCATGGGAAAAAGTCAACCCTATTCTATGTTCTACGTTCTATATGACAGAAGAAACACAATCCCATAAAATGTTGCATTTGTTTATAGAGCCGAAGTGGCGCAGTGGTTAGGGTGCAGTACTGCAGGCCACTTCAGCTGACTGTTATCTGCAGTTCAGCGGTTCTAATCTCACCGGCTCAAGGTTGACTCAGCCTTCCATCCTTCCGAGGTGGGTGAAATGAGGACCCAGACTGTGGGGGCGATATGCTGACTCTGTAAACCGCTTAGAGAGGGCTGAAAGCCCTATGAAGCGGTATATAAGTCTAACTGCTATTGCTATGGCTATTGTTTATTTTACAAATAGGTGGCTGTGTTGACTGCTTCTTTCTAGTACTTACGTTCCCATTCTGCATTTGTTTATAGAGCCAAGATGGCGCAGTGGTTAAATGCAGCACTGCAGGCTACTTCAGCTGACTGCAGTTCTGCAGTTCAGCGGTTCAAATCTCACCGGCTCAAGGTTGACTCAGCCTTCCATCCTTCCGAGGTGGGTGAAATGAGGACCCAGACTGTGGGGGCGACATGCTGACGCTGTAAACAGCTTAGAGAGGGCTGAAAGCCCTATGAAGCGGTATATAAGTCTAACTGCTATTGCTATGGCTATTGTTTATTTTACAAATAGGTGGCTGTGTTGACTGCTTCTTTCTAGTACTTACGTTCCCATTCTGCATTTGTTTATAGAGCCAAGATGGCACAGTGGTTAAATGCAGCACTGCAGGCTACTTCAGCTGACTGCAGTTCTGCAGTTCAGCGGTTCAAATCTCACCGGCTCAAGGTTGACTCAGCCTTCCATCCTTCCGAGGTGGGTAAAATGAGGACCCGGATTGTTGTTGGCGGCAATATGCTGACTCTGCAAACCGCTTAGAGAGGGCTGAAAGCCCTATGAAGCGGTATATAAGTCTAACTGCTATTGCTATTGCTATTGCATGATTTCAGTTACAAGAGATTTCCTTTCTTCTCCGCCATTCTATTCTGTGGTAGAGTGCATTATAGTCATGTAGCTGGTGATGAAGGCACCAAGCTAGAAAATAGGGGGGCTGTGAATTCTAGTCCTTCCTTAGGCATAAAACCTGACTGGGGGAATTTGGGTCAGTTATGCTCTCTCAGCCCAGTCCACTTCACAAGGTCATTGTGGGGGGAAAAATATAGGAGGAGGAAGGAGTACTGTGTACTTTCACTGCCATGAATTACCTATACAGTAATAAAGTCAAAATACTGATTGATTGACTGAATGTTGCCTTCAATTTAGCCCAGGGGTAGTCAACCTTTTTATACCTACTGCCCACTTTTGTATCTCTGTTAGTAGTAAGTTGTCTACTGGTCAAATCTGTTGCTTCTCAAAACCACACATCTTTTGAACTTCTGTAGTACTTGATTTCCTACTGAGCAATTCAAAACGGGTAAACCTAGAGTAATAATTTATAAAAGTCAGTAAGTTTTCATCTTAGGTAATGGCATGCATTGATCACAGATCTCACTGTGGACCAGTTCCAGTGAATTCTTTGTCATTTTATTACATCTTTTTTTTCTCCCTTATAGAAATCAAGGTGTGACCCTTTTGTTTTGATTCAGAAGGATCTGTTGGGTGGAATGCACATAATTTACATTCTTGGTCCTTTTGCTCAGTGCTTTAATTTGGAAACTCTGTGTCCATCCTTCTGTGACAATGCCTTAAATGTTTCTTGTGGTTGGACTATTCTACTATTCTATCCTTATTCCAATTAGTCTACCATCTTAGATGTTGCCTTTTACCTGTAATTTTACATTTGAAGTTATGGTAGCAGTAACTTTGCTTCACAAACTTTTGCTGTTATACATTTTACCGAGAGCAGGAAAGACAATTTGTGGCTGCTTTCTTATCTCTTATTTTTATCAAGATTTACTGGCGATGCTCTTAACTTTTAAGTTGCTTTACCACCTTTTTATTTCAATCCCACTTACTCTTTTTCTTTTTTTATAATAATTTTATTAGGGCTTACAAGTATAAAGATAAAAGACTAACACAAACTAAAAATAATATAAAAGGGAAAGAAAAAAATAAAGTGCAAAAGGAGAGGGGGAAAAAACTTCCCCCTCTTCCATACAAGCACGAACAACTTCAGTAACACTTTTGCCAGTATTTCAGGAAAAAAAAAATCTAAGCTATTTGTCATCACCAATCAATAATCAAATTGTAGAAACTTATCATTCAGTCCTAATTAGCAAAAACTATCAGAAATGCAGACAGATGGTAGGTAGGTAGGTAGGTAGGTAGGTAGGTAGATGATAGATAGATAGATAGATAGATAGATAGATAGATAGATAGATAGATAGATAGATAGATGATAGATAGATAGATAGATAGATAGATAGATAGATAGATAGATAGATAGATAGATAGATAGATAGATAGATAGATAGGCAGGCAGGCAGGCAGGCAGGCAGGCAGGCAGGCAGGCAGGCAGGCAGGCAGGCAGGCAGGCAGGCAGGCAGGCAGGCCTACAGGCAGGCAGGCAGGCAGGTGTTCTGACCCCCTCCTCTGTCCACTAACGAATGCCAAGACAAGCTTAACTGGAATGTCACAGCACTTTATTAGCAAGAAACCAAAACCTCGGTGGCTAAAAACCAAGCATAACAAACAGGTAAGAACCTTGGCAGCAACTCAGACTTTGACAGATAACAGCTTCTCCAGCATTAGGAATGACGTTGAATCTTGCAAAACGAGGCTCCTCCCAGTCTCTCTTTAAATACTATCTTGAGACAAGCCTAATTACAATCACTTGGGTCCAATTATTTTTGGTAACTGCATAGCTGCTCTCTACATCGATCTACCCGGTATTGCCAGGCATCCAGGAACAACTCCCTTGGCTCCTCCCCACTGTTCCAATGCTCAGGCGCCTCCTGGTGGTACCCTGCTCGGAGGGTACCACCAGGCTCAGGCACCTCTCTGCACCCTGCTCGGAGTCGGAACCCTGCCCAGGGTCCTCCACATCCTCCAGGGCCGACTCATAGGGCCCCTCGCTGTCGGAGTCTGGTGGCAACTCCAATGGCTCCTGCTGGGCCACAACAGTTAGGGATGGATGGATGGATGGGTGGGTGGATATAAATATAGTTTTAATCAAATACATTCATTCTATATTTTGACTTATCACTTTGTCTAGAAAAAATAAAGCAAAAATATATCTCCTCATTTATAAACAAATCTTTAAAGCATTGTCATTCAATCCTGGGGGGGAGGGAATACCAGAAACCCCAGCATGTATAATTTAACCCAGATAAAATAAATCCATTTTATATTTATTTTGCATTTGTTCTGTTTACTTTTTAAAATATTTTTTTTAAAGTTAATTCCTTCAGAAAATATGCCACAAATTGATTTCTTACTATTTTCTGTTTGTCTCCTTTCAGGAACAGCTTCAGTGGTTTAACATGTCCCTTTTGTAAACCCAAACTAAGAAAGCTTTCTGAATCATTCTTCTGATTTATTATTTGTATACTCCCTTTAATTATTAAAACATTGGCTGATTTCACATTTGTAAATCCATTGCAGCACCCTTTTCCATATCGCTCATGTAGTCTTGCATTTTAAAATCTATTTTCATTTAGATTTCATTTTAGTTGAAGACACTTTTTAGTTAAGACAGTCTTCCCTTGTCTAGGCGGTGTGGGAACTTTTAATTCTTTATTCCACTCATCTCTTAACTTTTGCATATCAAATTTATTTCTTAGTAATAAATATCTATAAAAACTAATAGTATTTATTAAAAAAAAAGATTTAACCAGTTGTTCCAGGTGTCTCAGGGGTTGAAAAAGCTGCTGATCCAAACAGTGTTGTTAACAAATCTTGTACTTGTAGGTAAATATTGGCACAGAGTTGCAGTTGATAGATGATCAGAGTTTTAGTATATTTAGATCTAATAATGTCCATCCATCCAGAGGCGCTATAGAGTATATGTGTATTCCAAAGTTGCCCACAAGGCCCTTAATAAATCCCTCTTAATCAAAGCCTTTTGCTCTCATTTCTTCTTTTTCACAACTTTTCCCTTTTAATCACAGTTCAATCTTTCTCAGAGATTAGGGATTTCCACTCACCCAGTTGGTCTTATTTTTCCTCACTAAATGGAAGGTCTCAGTCCATTATATACAAAAGAATGTTACGTCTTTAAGAAGCCAGGTATGACAGCTTGTGACAAATAGTCTCTCTCTGAGGTATGGGACTTCATAGTATATTTCCTACACTTCCTAGGTGCTCAATTCCAAAAGCACTAGTAAGATCCTCCTGGTTTGCAACATACCCTGAGGAGCTACCTACAGAATTCAAGTGGACAATCTCGGGGTTTCCTCTTGATTCAAAGAGGATTGACCCCCTGGCTTTCAGAAATGCTCCAGGATTATACTCGACAATGTGAGGGCACATCTTCAGTCCACATCCTCATCGGAAGTTCAAAAGCATATTTATTTGGAAAGACAAAAGGGACTTCATGGACTGAAATTTTTGTCTGCATTCTGATATACATATGCATATGCATATGCGTGTGTGTGTGTGTGTTGCATTTGTGCTGATAAATAAATAAAGGGAGACTAGTATAGATCTATTTCAAGCTATTTAGCTCTCATCAGCTAGCCATACCTTTACTGGGAATCAAACCTGGGCTGTATTACATATTAGGCAGTTGTATTAGCCACTAAGCCACAGGCTCTCTTCCTTTATCAGCTAAGCCAGGGAATTAGGTATGTATTGTGTCACAACCCTTGGAATGCCCAAATATGGGAGGAAGCATAGTGCTTCCTTTCTCTGTCTATTGGCTCATCACAAGAGACCATCCAGACAGAAAGCCATTATACACACACACACAGACACACACAAACACACACACTCATACATAAATACATATAAATATATATATATTTCCATTTTTTTTCCCTTCAGCTGCCAGGATGACTTACTCTACCTTCCTGTTTAATAGAACTTTTTGCTATCCCTGCCCATCCTGTTAAAGAAGTGATCAGAGTATGTTCTGCAATAGCTGAGAAACACCATCCATCATAAACTATGGCAATGTCAAAAAGATGACACACGTGTATTGACATCATCATGGAATTGCTTCAGTTAGGTTCTTGCATCAAAATATCTGCTGCATCCATGCAAGCCGAAGCATTTGAATGATATAGATCCACCGTGGACTAATCTCCTATTTTGCATGCAAGACTTCAGTTGGTTCCGTCACACTCATTTCTATAATCCAATTTAATTAAATATTCCTATGCTGATATTAAAAAAGCACACCGAAGAAATATTTTACCAAAATTAAAGGCACTGAACCACTTGGCTGCAGAGAATCCATGCAATGTGTCAGACATCCCTTGTAGCAATAGCAATAGCAATAGCAGTTAGACTTATATACCGCTTCATAGGGCTTTCAGCCCTCTCTAAGCAGTTTACAGAGTCAGCATATCGCCCCCAACAATCCGGGTCCTCATTTCACCCACCTCGGAAGGATGGAAGGCTGAGTCAACCCTGAGCCGGTGAAATTAGAACCGCTGAACTGCAGATAACAGTCAGCTGAAGTGGTCTGCAGTACTGCATCATAACCACTGTGCCACCTCGGCTCTTCTAACAACTAGACTGCAAACACTTAAGCCTAAATGTAGTTTTCTCAGAGCTTTCATTAACTAGAATTATTTGAAGGAGATCAACACTGAAGTTTCCCAAACTACTGTGTTTTCAGGGACAAATATCAAAGTCAAACTTGTGTCATCCTAGACTGGAAGTAGTTAATCCTGAAAAATGACTCCAGGAGCTCTGATTAGTTATATTCCTTAAGAGGAAGACGGTGAAAGTTAACACAAGAATTTCAGCTAATTCTACTTTCAAATGACATATGAATACAAATTAAGTCGGTAGGTTTTGAGTCTTTTTTTTTTGCATTCTTTCTGTGTAAAAGAGTAAGACAAGGAGACTTGTTTGAAGGAGGGGCAGGATTACATGTATTGATTTCTCTGGAGATGGCTTCTAATCAATGTGGGAATAAATTCTAGCCCATTTGTATTTCATATCCTCTTTTGGCACCCAATATTAACTTCTTTGGCTATGAGGGATCATGGCCCAGAAATAGGAATAAAGAATGGCAAACCAGAAAGCAGAAAGGGAAAATATTTTATAAGCAGATGAAACATTTGTAGGGGTTTTTTTTTGGGGGGGGGGGGATCTAAGCCCAAGTTTTCATCTCAAGTTATTGATAATTAAAACTGTCCCAATGAGATCTTGACTAGGAATGAATTGTAGGCTATGGAGAAAGAGTCATTTTCAAATATCCCCTTCGCCCTAACTTCTTTGGGGATCTTGTTTACAATCTACTTTGCATGCGCTTAGATTGGAAACAATTGTTTTAATAATTATCAGGGGAAGAATATTTCCATCTTTGCAAGTAAGGGATTCATTTTGCAAGCTTTGATCAAACTGGAGGAGTGTTTTCTATGAGAAACAGTCTAGGCATAATTTCAGAACTTAGCACTAATGGAATAGCAAAAAGATTCAATTTTAAGGTCAATTTAAAACTTAATCAAAGACAAATTAAGACTGCAGATTTTTGCCAAGAGTTGTTGTTATTACACATCTCAGTAGCATTTTAAATAGGTTTGAGTCTCAATCAAACTGTGGGAGTGAAAAGCTGATTATCTCCACCTGAATCACCCCTTTCTTTAGTACTCAACTCATTGATTAGAGGAGGCAGATATTCCTCTTACATATACCTATTAAACAGTCCTGGTTTTTATTGTAGAGAATAATATTTATACAGGTTCTATTAATGGTTTAGATGAGTCATTGCTCAACTTTTTAAATCTATAGCTAGCACTAACAGGAAGTTTCAAAATAAATATTTATCTACTGCTATATTCACACAAACACTTTACAGCCAATATATACATTTTATATGCATCCAAGATTCTGGAAAATCAATTTTGTTGCCTTATATGTTGTTGTTTTTTACCATTTCTTTTTCTTTTATATGTCACTAGTTAGAGATAGTTTGGGGTAATGGTTAAGGCATCAGACCAGAGACTGGAAATCTAATCTAATCTAATCTAATAATGTATTAGATACAAAGCCAGCTGGGCTACCTTGAACTACCCACTCTTTCTCAGATCTAGGAAGCAGACAAAGGCCAACAATTTCTGAAATCTTGCCAAAAAACCTGCAGGGACTTGTCCAGGTAGTCAGCAGGAGTCCAAACCTGACTCGAAGGTAGAGGCAAATAGGCCAGACAAGGAATAATGGATGGAAACTGAACAAGGAAAGATTCAACCTAGAAATAAGGAGAAATTTTCTGGCAGTGAGAACAATCAACCAATGGAACAGAAATTGCCTTTGAACGTTGCGGGAGCTTCATCACTGGAGGCTTTCAAGAAGAGATTGGACTGCCATTTGTCTCCTGCTTGGGTGGTGGATTGGACTAGATGACCTACAAGGTCCCTTCCAACTCTTTTAATCTGTATCAGTTAAGATCACTAGCAAGAAAATGGTTTTCATACTATTACATTACATGAGTAACTTACTATCCCCCAAATCTCTTGGTTTCTGGCTTTCTTAAATCAGAATTAGAAAAATAGGGATCGCAGATCATCTCCTTGTTCTCAGGCGAAACCAATATGTAGGTCAGGAAGCCATAACACGGTTGGAATATGGGTTCACCGACAAATGCGCGCCCAACAAATGCGCACCGACAAAACCACCGTGACAAAACGGCAAAGTCGAAAGCGCGCCCACTAAAGCGCATTGACAAATGCACACCAACAAAAGTGCGCCATCGAAAACAACGTGAAAACAATGGTAACAACGTTAACAACCTTAACCCTAACCCTAATCCTAACCTAAAAACCCTAATCACACTTTTGTGGGCGCAGTTTTGTTGGCGCGCTTTAGTGGCCGTGCTTTTGACTTTGCCGATTTGTCACAGCGGTTTTGTCGGTGTGCATTTGTCGGGTCACAGGAATATGTCAGCCCAGCATGTTGGTCCAGTCAGGAAGCATGACCAGATGGACTAATTCTACTTTATTATAAGGTTACATTAATAGAATCTTGCAAGTCTGAAAGTATTTTTATTCCTCCTTGACCTTACAACGCCCCCCCCAAAAAAAACCCTAGGAAGGGTCCTTTCTGAGACAATTGCCATGCTCATATTCTTCTTCAGGCTGAGCTACTTCTTCTCCCACAATTCTACTGACTGTGGCTTTTCCCCCTGTCTCCCAAGATCATTTCCATATACACAACATATTAAAGCAGACTGGCTCCAATCTGGCAAAAGAGAGATACAAGGTTGTATACTCTCTCTTTGCTTATCCAACTGTTGTGGCCCAGCAGGAGCCGTTGGAGCTGCCACCAGACTCCGAGAGCGAGGGGCCCTATGATTCGGCTCTGGAGGATGTGGGGGACCCTGGACAGGGTTCCGACTCCGAGCAGGGCACAGAGAGGCTGGTTGGCCACCAGGAGGCACCTGAGCCTTGGACCAGTGGGGAGGAGACAAGGGAGAGTGAGCCGGTTGCCAGTAGTGAGTTGTTCCTGGATGCACGCCATCGAAGAGCTAGTAGGCGTCAGGAACAATTATGCAATTACAGGAGGTAATTGCACTCAGCTGGTGGTCATTAGTCTCCTCTCCAGACTATAAAAAGGCTACTTGTGCACACACCCCTCTTGCAGAAGTCAATGCAGTGATTACAAGTTGGAGAAATTATGTACCTAGTTTGGCAGGCTGGATTGTTGCCAGGGTTCGTCTGAATTGCTGCCAAGGTTTGTCTGAGTTGCTGCCAAGGTCCTTATCTGTTTGTTCTGCTTGGCTTTCAGCCATCGAGGTCTTGGTGTCTTGCTATTAAAGTACATTCCATTTAAGCTTGTCTCGGCATTCGTTACTGGACGGAGGAGGGGGTCAGAACACCAACCTATGTGCTGAATATATGCAAAGGGAAGCTTCATTGGAAGAAGATGAATATAAATTTAAAAAGGGAGGGAGAAACATTGATAGCCTGCATGATGCCAAGAACGCTAGCTGAAAACGTAAAAGATCTGCAAGCTCCAGTAATAAAAATCAAAGAGCATAGCAAAAATGTGACTAAAATTAAATATAAAGAAGACCAAACAAATGACAATAGGCACAACTGCCATCCAATTGACTGATTGCTGAAGTCTTTGGAAAAGATACTCCAATGCAATGGTGTGTCTGTATCTTCAAAGACCAGAATTGTAAAAGCAGTAGTATTCACTGTGACACTCTATGGAAGTGAAATTTAGACTATGAAGATAGTCTCCATAGCAGGATAGAAAAAAAAATATTGATGCTTTTGAGCTTTGGTGTAAGAGAAGCCTCCTGAGAATATAACTGAGAGTCAAGAAAACAAACAAATGGATAATTGAACAAATCAACCTTGAGTTATCTCTTGAGGCACCAATTACCAGGCTCAAATTATCATACTTCAGACATATTATGCAAAGACCTTGCTCTCTGGAGAAGGCTGTAATGTTGGGAATGGTGGAAGGAAAGGAAAGAAGGCAAGATGGATGGATGGATGGATGGATGGATGGATGGATGGATGGATGGATGGATGGATGGGTGGGTGGGTGGGTGGGTGGGTGGATGGTTGGATGGATGGAGTCCCAGTGGCAATTGGTGCTCCATTGAAAGACCTGAAGGTCTATCTCTTTTTTTTTAATATATTAAAATGTTTTTATTTTCCATTTTTCATTTTCATACACTCACATATATACTGTGCATAGCCGGGGCCATACAACATTAAACAATAATCACAGTAATTCCTCTTGTCAACAATACCCCCCAAAATAGAAACCCAATATACCTTTTCCACTCTTCATACACCTCTTTCTTCCGCCCCGCTCCAACTTTCTATCTTGCCTCCATCATTCCCCTCTACCCTACTTCCCCTCCCCCTCCCCCTCTACCACTCCTCTCTCCCAGTCCACTCCCTCCCTTCCTTCTCACCCACCCTCCCATCCTCTCCCCCGCCCTCTCTACCCATCTTTCTTCTATCCCACTCCTCCTCCTGAAGGTTTATCTCTTGATTAGAGATAATGGAGAAATTGTGGTAACTAAGAGTTGGCACATAATCACTCTAAAGGCTTTCTGCCATGTGAAAATTTTCCTTAACCTTTACATGTAGCAAAAATAAAAACCAAACCTCAAATTGGGTACATTTAAGTTGAGCGGGCTACAGATCATCCTGTTGAAAAGTTGCAACCAGGAACATGTTGCAGTGTTTTAGCAAAAAACAACAACAACTAATAACAACATGCAATTTCCCATTGGTTTTGAATGGAACAAAAAGAAAATTGGTAACGAAAACCATCAATAAATTCAGTGTGCCAATTGCATCACTACCACAGTCCTTGCAACCTTTGGCCACCTAAGATGTAAGATGTTGAAGGAAAAATATTTGCTCTGGATGCAAAAATAATTGCTCATTTCCAACTTAATTAATAATGATAGATTTTCCTTCTCAAAAGTAATCTCCCTAGAGTTCCATTGAAGATAGACTGACAGATGTGAGGTGATAATGAAACAGCTGCAGGAGATCATGTTTCAAACTTGCAACTACTGGAATGTAACAAATATGTGGACACCAGCATCTTTGTTTCTAGAAACATTTAGGAACGAAGCTAATAGAACTATGGAGGCTTACGAAATATCAAACAAGTTGAACACTGATTGAAATCTTTTTTCCCTTATCTTCCAGATTTATCAATTGATGGAACAGTATCAGAAAAAATATAGAGGAACACTGGTTATTTTACCAGTTCCCACTGCTGAAGTTCAAAACAAGTAGTTTTTGGCATTTATTCCCATAGATGCACTGACTGTCACTAGAAATGATGTGATGAGGGAAGACAATGTAAGATAAAGCAGTGCTATATCTATAGGCAGCAGATCCATGGTTGCTTACAATTTAAGGAATGAGTAGGACAGTGTAAACCTTTTAGGAGATAAGATTGGAGAACTGAATTGATCTTTGCCGTCATAAAGCAGATTGTGTGTCCAAAATGATGTTTTTGAAGTCCACTACAAGAAAATATTATCCTTTATTCAGCAACATTATTAGAAGCGATTTTATTTACTCAGACCATTCACATCTTGCCTTTAAAGCAAAGGTGGGGAACAATGGCTCCTTTATAATTTGTGGACTTCAACTCCCAGGTTTCCTGAACCAGCCAAGTTTCTAGAATTCTGGGAGTTGAAATCCACAAGTCGTAAAAGAGCCATTGTCCCCCAGCCCTGTTTTAAAGTGGGCCCAGTGTTTATATGGCATTTCCACCGATCTGACACCAGGAATGTCCTGCTGTGTTCCTTGGATAACTAAGTCAATTTTCTTCTGGTTGGACTGTAGTACAGATCAAGCTGCAAAAAATGCAAGAAACACTGAAAGTCCCAATTACCTGAAACATTTATCTTTTAGGAATGCTTAAATTCTCCTGAACCTGGAGCTCTTCCATAAACAAAAAAAATATCAACTAATCAGACCTGATATTCAGCCATTTAGTTTCCAATCAAGAATCTGATAGCATCTGATAGCAATGAGCCGAGGTGGCGCAGTGGTTAAATGCAGCACTGCAGGCTACTTCAGCTGACTGCAGTTCTGCAGTTCGGCTGTTCAAATCTCACCGGCTCAAAGGTTGACTCAGCCTTCCATCCTTCCGAGGTGGGTAAAATGAGGACCCGGATTGTTGTTGGGGGCAATATGCTGACTCTGTAAACCGCTTAGAGAGGGCTGAAAGCCCTATGAAGCGGTATATAAGTCTAACTGCTATTGCTATTGCTATCTTTTCTGACTAACACATCTGTAAAAAGGCAGAAGCTTTCATGAGCTGCAAGTCACTTCATCAGATGTATAGAACTGGCATCTCACAAAAGCTTAGGACATTTAATTAAAAAAAATTGTTAGATGTAAAAGGTGCTGTCAGATTCTAATGTGCTGTCACCATAGACTGTTGCAGTTTCTAATCACTCTTACAATTCCTCTGGGGTATTTTATTTTTGGTTTTTTAATGCTGGGTGTGATCAGAGATGGGTTTCTGCTAGTTCGACCCGGATTGGACGAACTGGTAGTAGCAGCAGCGGGAGGCTCCTCCCACATGCCTGGACACAAGCGCGAGTGCACCCAAACCAGTACTAAAAAATTTGGCAACCCACCTCTGGGTATGACCCAGAATAACAGAGGTAGAAGGGAGCTTAGAGGTCTTATAGTCCATCCCACCCAGGCAGGAAAGCCTACACCATTTCAGACAATGCTTGCCCAATCTCTTCTGGATCCTGTATATCTAAGCAGCAAGCGCCTGCTTCCAGCCACTGGCTCAAGCAAAACAAAGCAGTAACTGCTGCTTCTCCCTTTCAGATGTTCAATCTTGGTAACCATAATTACAGCTCTTAAGAAAAGTGCCTGGCTGAAAAACTAGTGTTATAGCATCAACACATCTTGGCTGAGTTCGTATCAACGACTAAGGCGTTTGGACAATGATAAAATAAATGCATTCAGTGTTCCACTGCCTTATTTTTCTTCTTTCTGTCAGAAATGTGGACAAGTGGATTTTTCTTACTTTAGGAAGATGGCAAACTGAGGGACAGAATACGGATGGAATGATTATTCTCCCATTGGTTGGCCAGAGGAAATACTATGTGTGATGGGCTGCTAATATGGCCTTGCTTGGTCTCAGTTTTGTGAGGAGAGTGGGGATAAAAATGACTCAATAGTTAATTCTACTTTTTCCCCCCTCCAAGAAACCAGGGAGTGAAAACAATATTATGTGGAAGAGTTACACCAAGGAGGCACACTAGAAAAAAAATATAGCCAAATGCCATTGTTTAACAATTGCTTAAATATTGAATTCTACTCTTCAATGACTTCATCTCTCTCTTCCTCTCTCTCACACATAGAGAGACACAAATATTCATACATACAGAGAGAGAAATGGAGGTAAAAATGAGAGAGAGAGAGAAAGAAGAAAAATTCAGAGAGAGACAGATTCACTCTTCTGTGATGTATCTTATTATTGGTGGAATTAAATTCACAGGAATTTTCTTCCCCTGCTGTAATGTATGTTATGAACATCCTTAACCTCAATATTGTAACGACAGAAGCATTTCCCGGACTCTGTGTAATTCTCACTTGCAGCTGTGTGTGAATGGAAGATGTTTCCATGATGAAGACAACCAGAATTATCTATGTGTTTGTGCGCCTGGATGGACAGGACCTACATGCCTGGAAAATATTAATGACTGTGAAATGAACTGGTGCCAGAATGGAGCTATTTGTGAAGATGGAATCAATGAATACAGGTACTAACATGCCTTCCTTATGGCAGATTTCTCCATAATCCTCTGGGGCGTTAGAAGGCATGATTGAAATACTGTTTTCCTCCTGCTGCTTTCAACTGCAATTAAAATGTCATTGCCGTTGCATTTATCCTCTTCGCTTTCCAAAATGTTATGGGCAGTAGTTTGCAATAAACATGGCTATTTAAGTAAACAGATTGATTACCTAAGTCGTATTTCACAGACATACTTTTTTTCTTTTTTTAAAAAAAAGAAGCATTGATTCAAGCAGAAAGTAAAGCCATTAATGAATATATCTGCTCTTTCAAAGTAAATGACGCCAGGTTTAGAAACAGATTTTTCTTTGAGTTACAACAGCTTAAAAACATTGTATGGTTAAAAATAAAAACAATAATTACAATAATTTAAAACATTAAAATGATTAAAAAAAAATTGTAAGATCTGAAAAGTTTATGGCATAAACCAGCTGGGGTGATGCTTATGAGCACACATACAAAAAAAAAAAAAGATGAAAACCCGTACATTGACAAAACTTGCATTTGTCAATTATAAAAGTCCAGTCCTTAGATCTGCAAATAATAATATTGTTCTAAGTAAATTTGCGGACATTATAGTGTCGAGGTGGCGCAGTGGTTAGGGTGCAGTACTGCAGGCCACTTCAGCTGACTGTTATCTGCAGTTCAGCGGTTCTAATCTCACCGGCTCAAGGTTGACTCAGCCTTCCATCCTCCCGAGGTGGGTGAAATGAGGACCCAGACTCTGGGCGGGCAATATGCTGATTCTGCAAACCGCTTAGAGAGGGCTGAAAGCCCTATGAAGCGGTATATAATTCTAACTGCTATTGCTAACTGCTATTGCTATTCTTCTAATTGATACAATAATGTCTTTATCATAAACGTAAGAAGCTCACTTGATTTGACTTGATAAGAGCCACAGTTGCGCAGTGGTTAGAGTCTAGAACCATAGGCTACTTCTGCTGATCACTGGCTGCCTGCAGTTTGGCAGATCAAATCTCACCAAGCTCAAGGTTGACTCAGCCTTCCATCCTTCCAAGGTCGGTAAAATGAGGACCCAGATTACTGGGAGCAACATGCTGACTCTGTAAACTGCTTAGAGAGGGTTGTAAAGCACTATGAAGTGGCATATAAATCTAAGTGCTGTTGCTATTGCTATTTAATAACAGTCCTCTTGGGTCAGTTCCATAAAACATTATTCTTGGAATTAGTCATTCAGAATATGTACTTATCAGTGACGTGCAGTCAGGGGAGGCAGGAGAGGCAGGGCCTCACCACTGTCACCACTGAAAAGAAAAAAAAAATAAAGGAAAAAAGCTGAGGTAATTGCTGCCAGAGTCACAGTGCTTAGTGCTTAACAATCTGCTTAGTGCTTAACTGTTTAAAAAAGCCTCTTAAAAATGTGCTCTCTACAGGAGGAGGCGAGAGAATCACGTGCCTCATTTAGTCTATCTTTATGATCACTCGAGCAGAGTTAAGCAAGGGTTAAAAGCCCAAATATTCCTTATGTAGAGGAGGCACGTGGTTCTCTCTCCTCTTCCTGTAGAGGGCACTTTTTTAGAGGCTTTTTTAAACAGTTAAGCAGAGTCATCCATTGGGGACTCTGGCAGCAGCTAACCCAGCCTGACCTCAGCAGCTCTTGCCTTTTTCCTTTTACATTTTTACATTTTCATCATGGCAGACAAGAGAAGAGTTGAAATCCTCTGTGAAACAGCTGGAAAAGGTATGTGGGTTGGAGGGAGGAATTCAAAATTAATGTAATTTGTAAGTAATTGTATTATTGTAAGTAATGTGTGTGTGCGTGTGTGTGTGTGTGTGTTTGTGTGTGTTTGTGTGTGTGTGTTTTACCCACCTCTGCTGGCGCGTGGGCTGGCACTTTATTTTTTATGTCAGACATAGTGGCTGGCAGGGCTTTTGGATATAGCGGAAGGGCGGCTTTTGCCTGTGGCACCGGGGCAGCAGAGCGACTTTGGTTCCATCCACCATTGATTCTTTGAAGCTTTCCATAGGTCCTCTGTGCTTTTAAAGTTTTCCGTTGGTCTAAGGAAGTTTTTCCTCTATGGCAGGCACAGCACCGGGGCTTTAAAGCCCTGCCACTGTGTCCGCCATAGAGGGGACACGTCCACCTCACCATAGAGTGGGACGCGCCTCACCAACCATAAAGCTCACCACCTATCACTGGTACTTATGGTTAGTACTTGTTCCAATATTTATTCAACATTTGTCAGAATAACTGAAGTTGTCTGTGATCAGATCATCTTCTTTGCCACAGTTTTATTCTCCATCTGAAGATTACTACAGATCTTCTCATTAAAAGAAAAGTAGTATAGTTCAAGTGTTAAATTATTTTCAGGAAGGGATGGGGGAAATGATTCATGTTTTTGTTGGCTTTACTTTACTTTAATGTTAGACTATTCAAAACAGTAACTTTATTCACTATTTAGTAACATTACTTTAGTTTATTTAGTAACTTTATTTTCCCTCTGGCCTAATGGATTGGGTATCATGTATACTACTACTCTATTTTTATAGCCAGTTTCTTGCCAGTATCAACCCAAAATTTTTCATTACCTAAGGATGAATCAGTATGATCCACAAACTCATTAGCTCCTACTTTCTTTCTCAGTGTTTAATTGAAAGATTAACAAATATATTTGCCTTCCTTTTTAATGCAAAGGAAACCTCTTCTTTTTGTACGCTTGTTTTGTTCAGAGCCGAGGTGGCGGAGTGGTTAGGGTGCAGTACTGCAGGCCATTTCAGCTGATTGTTATCTGCAGTTCAGCGGTTCTAATCTCACTGGCTCAAGGTTGACTCAGCCTTCTATCCTTCCAAGGTGAGTGAAATGAGGACCCAGACTGTGGGGGCGATATGCTGACTCTGTAAACTGCTTAGAGAGGGCTGAAAGCCCTATGAAGCGGTATATAAGTCTTATTGCTATTTCTATTCCCAAATGTTACCAAATAACTTTGCAGAAACCACATAATTGCATGAGTTGTAAATAAAATATTGGTAGGCACTCTTGGGATGTTTTTAATCATGTCCAAAGTTTTTAATTAATTAATTAATTAATTGGGGGGGGGAAATCAGAAAGCAGCTAAAGGTATTTTGTATTTTGTGACTTTCCGAAACCAGGATCACCATGTTGGAAGTAGGTAACAACTTTTCCCATGGAATTCATTCCAAAAGAAGCGATCCTAGTTTTGGAAATACAAAATACTTATTCCTCTAGCTGCTTTCTGATTTTATCTAATTAATTAAAAAAAAAAACTCTGTAAAAAATCAATTGGGACAGGGAATCTGGGACACATAGAGCGAAGTACCATGTTAATTAAGAATGAATATGATAATCTCTTTGATCATTTCTTATCCCCCTACTTATGAAGCTGACATCCTTCTCTGGAAAAAAAAAACCTTAGGCCTCAACTTACGAGGTTCACTATTTTAAATTTTAAAATAGGCTCTAAAGATTTTCCTCTCTCTCTCTCTTTCTCTCTCACACACACATATGTCCTCATTACTGATGCACTGTAATTTGATTTTATTAATTGCATTGTAGATCATTACTTCTGCTCATTGGACTGCAATATCATGTTTCATTTTAAACAATATCAAAAATTAAAAAAAGATAATTTGAGTTTTAATTGTTGTTTCTTCACCTTAAGAATCTTTTCCTGAACGTGAAATGACAAAAAAACCCCACCAAGAATGAATAATGAATGAATGATGAATGAATGAATAAATAAATAAATGAGCAAGCAAGGGCTAGATAAAAATGCTTAATTTATGATAACAGGTCAGTGACCTTGTTCCCAATTAAGTCATCTA
Source organism: Thamnophis sirtalis (assembly GCF_051295495.1). NCBI lineage: Eukaryota > Metazoa > Chordata > Lepidosauria > Squamata > Natricidae > Thamnophis > Thamnophis sirtalis. Next base: position 126,969,367 of record NW_028261386.1, read on the forward strand.
CACGGGAAAAACAAATTATCTGTTCCCGCATGAATTGTTTGTAATGTTGTATTCTATTGCTTTGTAGCACACACACACACACACACACACACACAAACACACACACACACAAAAGCAGAGTAGCATGCCTCTCAACTAGACGTCCAGATCTCTGTTTCCAGAAATTAGTGACTTTTGAAATAATTAGCTGGTTGAGCCATATTATCTTGATCTTACTGATTCCACTGTGGCTTGCATAGCACATATTTCTGTTGGGTTCTGCCTCGGAGCCTTTGACATTAACGCGAATTAGAAAGCAATTCAGATTGCTTCAATGTTCAAAGGAGGTTACTGCTGTTCACTTAGCTTATTTGGAAGCACGTGTTCACTTCCAAAATATAGTTTTGTACACATTTGTTCGATCATTTCAAAAATATCAAAACCATAATGCTTTCAAAGCTAAGCTAAAGCATGAAATTCTACAGCAATAGCCATGTTGGGGACTTGATAAGGTTACTATTACTATTACTATTTATTAAATTTATAGGCCGCCCAATCCCGGAGGACTCCGGGCGGCTTACTGAAATAAAAATATTAAGAAAAGATTAAAAACAAATAACACAAATAACACAACAGATTAAAAGAAACACAACATGCACCCAGTCTAAGCGGGGCTGGACCTCAATCACGAGGTCAACAGCCCCAGGCCTGCCGGAATAGCCAGGTTTTAATAGCTTTTTGGAAGGCCATGAGAGTGGGTAGGGTCCAGATCTCTGGGGGTAGCTCATTCCCTAGGGCCAGAGCGGCAACAGAGAAGGCCCTACTCCGAGGCGTCGCCAGCCAGCATTGTCCAGCTGATGGCACCTGGAGAAGGCCCATCCTGTGCGACGGATGGCTTTCATTGTGCAAATATTTCTGTAGCAAACTAGGTAGGATTACCAATGGTTTCACAGAAGGGACTTCACTGCTTTTAATGTGTGCCAGCTCCATCAGAATTGTAATCTCTGCATTTGTTTCTGATTGGCCTACCTGCCTTGATTGGCTGCAATGTTTCATTTTAGGGTGCTCCTACCGAGGTGGCACAGTGGTTAAATGCAGCACTGCAGGCTACTTCAGCTGACTGTAGTTCTGCAGTTCAGCTGTTCAAATCTCACTGGCTCAAGGTTGACTCAGCCTTCCATCCTTCCGAGGTGGGTAAAATGAGGACCCAGATTGTTGGAGGCAATATGCTGACTCTGTAAACTGCTTAGAGAGGGCTGAAAGCCCTATGAAGCGGTACATAAGTCTAACTGCTATTGCTATTGCTACCTATTATATTGGTTCTCACTTATCCATCTGCTGATTGCTGAGTGTGTAATAAACAGGATGTTGGTTTCCTTCTTGGGCTTTCATTTGCTTTCGGAATAGTTTACAGGTTTATGAGCCGAGGTGGCACAGTGGTTAGGGTGCAAGCCACTTCAGCTGACTGTTATCTGCAGTTCAGCAGTTCTAATCTCACCGGCTCAAGGTTGACTCAGCCTTCCATCCTTCCGAGGTGTGTAAAATGAAGACCCGGATTGTTGTTGGAGGCAATATGCTGACTGTAAACCGCTTAGAGAGGGCTGAAAGCCCTATGAAGCGGTATATAAGTCTAACTGCTATTGCTATTGCTACTGCTATTTAGCAGCATTGTACATCATAATGTTCAAGAGCCATGATGACGCAGTGGTTAGAACGCAGTACTGCAGGCTGCTTCTGCTGGCTGCTTCCTGCCTGCAATTTGACAGTTTGAATCTCACCAGGCTCAAGGTTGACTCAGACTTCCACCTTCCCGAGGTCAGTAAAATGAGGACCCAAATTGTTGGGGGCAATATGCTGACTCTGTAAACTGCTTAGAGAGGGCTGTAAAGCACTCCTAAAGTTTAAGCTTTATTGCTGTAATGTTCTGTTACCCAGCTTTTGTATAGTACTAAAATAATAATAGAATTCTAACATTTTTTTTTCCTGCAACCTTTGGCAATCTGCACTCCTTATGTTCCAGTTTCTTGGGGGGGGGGGGATAAATATTCAGTTCCCTTCAATCTATGCACCTGAACCTGTTGCAGTTATTGAATACTAAGCTCAGATGAAGGCCATTTCTTTTATTGCACTGTGGCACACATTAACTGTGTCATTTTATCCATCTTCAGTCTAGTGTCGTTGTTTTTTGCTGTAACTCCAAGCTCTGTTCCCTGAGTAGGTTCCATAGGTGAGATTTTCATGGCCCTCACATTAAAATGAGATAAATATGTGCAGTGAGGCAACAGTGCAAAAAATCCCATAAATGCCAGAGCAAGGTCTAGCTGGCTATGTTCATGTTCTGATCCCCATTAACCTTTTGTGGTAACAATGCAGAGGAAAAATCAGAGCTGGCCAAATTTTATGAGACCACATCATTAATCTGGGTTACAGATAAAGATGTCGACCTCACCAATATTTTGTTCAATTTCAAAGCATTTCTGAATTAGCAGGGGCATGGAATGCAAATGTTTTCAGCAGCCTTTTACATGAAAACGGTCATTAACAGGAGTACTAGATCTCAGAAGCCAAAATAGTAATAAGCTCTCTATGATAACAAAGAGATTTTTCTGCATTTCTTTGCCGCTATCCTTTCCACAGCCAAGATATAATAGAATTTAGAAATACTAAGAATATATGTACATACATACATACGTGCATATGTATATATACCAAATTTTTGGAGTATAAGATGCACCTTTTTCTGCATTTCTTTGCTGCTATCCTTTCTACAGACAAGATATAATAGAATTTAGAAATACTAAGAATATATGTGCATATGTACATGAGTGCATATGTATATATACCTTATTTTTTTGGAGTATAAGATGCACCTTTTCCCTTCAAAAGGTCATATGATCACCTTTTGCAACTTCCAACAAGCAAAGTCGTTGATGAGGTCAACTTAACAACTGTTTTGCTAACTTAACAACTGCAGTGATTCCCTTAACAACTATGGCAAGAAAATGGGGCAAAACTCACTAAACAACTATCTTGCTTAGCAACAGAAATTTGAGCTTGTAAATTGCGGATGTAAATCGAGGACTACCTGTAATAGAGTGCTCAGTCTGACAAGATTTTCCTGACATGTTTAAAACAATAAGTAACACAGTTTGCCAAAATTACCACCTGTCCCTCTTCGTTTTGGGCCTGACACATTGCAAGCAATGTAACAAGTTAGTCATTCATCCTGAAGTAAAATAAAACTCATTTGTTTCACTGGTGATAAAGAATGGTCAACATAGCCTGAATTTAACCCACCGTGACCTATTTCATGTTAAAATGCAAATATATAGATGAAGAAAAAATAGTTCTCTATACACACACACACACACACACACACACACACCTCTATATCTATATCTATCTGTCTGTCTGTCTGTCTGTATCCGTATCCGTATCCATCCATCCATCCATCCATCCATCCATCTATATATCTATCTATGTCTGTCTGTATCTATATCTATATCTATATCTATATCTATATCTATATCTATATCTATATCTATATCTATATCTATATCTATATCTATATCTATATCTATATCTATCTATCTATCTATCTATCTATCTATCTATCTATCTATCTATCTATCTATCTATCTATCTATCTATCTATCTATATATCTCCATATCTATATCATCCATCCATCCATCCATCCATCCATCCATCCATCCATCCATATCTATATATCAATCTCTCTCTCTCTCTCTCTCTCTCTCTCTCTCTCTCTCTCTCTCTCTCTATCTCTCTCTCTCTCTCTCTCTCTCTCTCTCTCTCTCTCTCTCTCTCTCTCTCTCTCTCTCTCTCTCTCTATATATATATATATATATATATATATATATATATATATATATATATATATATATATATATGTTTTTATTTGTGCTGATAAATTTCAAATAAAAACACAAATATAACAAAGGCAACAGTAAAAATATTGGGTTTCTGTCTGGATGGACTCTTGTGACGAGCCTAATGACAGAGAGTGGAAGTGTGACCTTCCTCCCACACTTGGGCATACCAGGGGTTGTGACTTTAAGTGTGTATGTATGTATGTATATATATATATATATATATATATATATATATATATATATATATATATATATATATATATATATATATATATATATATATATATATATATATATATATATATATATATATATATATATATATATATATATATATATATATATATATATATATATATATATATATATATATATATATATATATATATATATATATATATATATATATATATATATATATATATATATATATATATATATATATATATCAGGCCTGCTGCCTGGAGGCCTTGTAGAAAGCTGGAAGGAGTGTTTTGGGGAGCATTGCAATGATTGCTATGGAAGGAAATGTAGGCCTCCAGGCCTCACTTTCCCCTCCTTGGAAGGCAAAACACAAACAACCCAATAAAGGCAGAGGAAGCTCAGCATCAGTGGCACATTTTAATTTGTTCCAAATCACAGCTTGGCTATTTGGCAGACATCGGTGCGAGTGTTTGTGTTAAATGATGCTTTTGTGTCAGCAGGCTAGCTGCTTTATTTTAAGTAGGGATTAGGCACAAGGATGAGGGAAGAGCAGACGGCTATGAATACCGCCTGGTTAGTGTGCCACTGAGGCAGGAGCAGAGGTATGTCAAAGAACTTGTCCTAGTGTAACAATTATTGATCAGACAGACAGTTTTAATCTCATTTTTTTTAACCCCCTCACTTAAAAATCTGGAGAGAGAGAGAGACAGCAAAAGAATGAAGACCACTTTTCCTTCCTCACGCTCATGCAAAGGTCAACATACAAAAGAGAGCATGCTTTGTACACACCACTGTGGAGAACAGACAATCTTGCTCTGGTTTCTGATACAGTTTATCTTATCGAATAAATAAAACACAAATCTGAACGAAACACAAGCATGCCTGAGCAAAATACCAAACTTTCCATAATTTGGCAGGGGAGGCTATATTCTCTTTTGTGCTAACCCCGGGGGAATTCAGTCATGGAAAGCCACCCCAAAATCAAAGTGCTTGCACAGCCAGGAGAGACACTATTTGTGCCACAGCACAAAGAGATATGCTTCAACTGAATGAAAACAAGGCCGATCATCTGTGTCGGATCAATAGCTGTTGGACCTAAGGATATGCTCTTTGACAAACTTCTACTCTGGCCCAGACTGAACACAAACTAAATTGCATTCACCATAGCCACAAGGCACTTTTATTCATCATTCTGGCACTCCATCTTTAAAAGCAACCCTCTGGCATCCTGACACAAATGTTGAGGTAAATGTCGGCCAAATTCTTTAGTTATGTCATCCAAGCTGTGATTTTTTTCACCTACAAAACAAACAAACTATGCATGCCAAGAAAAACAAAACAAAACTCAGCAATAGAGATGTGTTGTGGCCCAGCAGGAGCCGTTGGATCTGCCAACAGACTCCAACAGTGAGGGTCCCTATGAGTCGGTTCTAGAAGATGTGGAGGACCCTGGACAGGGTTCCGACTCTGAGCATGGCGCAGAGAGCTGGTTGGCCACCATTAGCAATAGCAATAGCAATAGCAGTAGACTTATATACCGCTTCATAGGCCTTTCAGGCCTCTCTAAGCGGTTTACAGAGAGTCAGCATATTGCCCCCAACAATCTGGGTCCTCATTTTACCCACCTCGGAAGGATGGAAGGATGAGTCAACCCTGAGCCGGTGAGATTTGAACCGCTGACCTGCTGATCTAGCAGTAGCCTGCAGTGCTGCATTTAACCACTGCGCCACCTTGGCACCAGGAGGTGCCTGAGGCCTGGAGCAGTGGGGAGAGCCAAAGGGAGCGTGCTCCCGAAGTCAAGCCTTGGAGCAATGGAGAGGAGACAAGGGAGTGTGATCCTGACGACATGCATTGGAGCAGTGGGGAGGAGACAAGGGAGTTGGTCCTGGATGCCCGGCAACAGAGGACTAATAGGCGTAAAGAACAGTTACACAGTTACAGGAGATAATTGAACTCAGCTGGTAGTAATTAGGCTCCTCTCAGGACTATAAAAGAAATGACTTTCAACAAGCTCGTCGCAGGAATCAACATATTTACTAGAGCTGGAGAAGCTATCGTGGCTATTTTGGCAGGCTGGATTGCTGCCATGGTCAGTCTGTGCTGGATTGTTGCCAAGGTCTAGTCTGTATGTTAATAAATCCTTGAAGTATCTTTGTCTCCGAGTGCTTTTGGTGTAGGAAGAGGGGGGTCAGAACAGATATGGTACAGTTCTCTCACATATCCCTTTCTCCCTTGTATGTTTTCTACAATTCATCACTCTGAAAACAACGAAATGTGTGTGGATTTAGAATGGTATTTATGTTGGATCGGCAATAGAGTTATGACATTGTCTTTTGTTCTATAGGAAGTCCATGCCAAAGGGTTCCTTGGCTAGCCATGCTGACATGATTCTCTTGCTGTCTGTCTTTAGTCATCTAATTGTTTTATACTAACCCCCCACCCCCCAAAAAAAGTTTGTTACAGCTCCAGATGAGATTGAGAGACAGACAGACAGGCAAGCAGTAGAGCTGAGATTCTGGCAGAATAAGAGAATGAATGGTGCCAGGATAAAGGATTAGAACTAAATTGAAAACCTTTACCTTTAAATGCCATTAATGAAACCACAGCTAATAAAACTCTTCCCATAAACTGTATTAAAGGGTCCACATTTTCACTATGTTGGATTAAAAATATATATACTGAAGGATTCATTTTTTTTTCTCAGTTAGATTGAAAAATTAAAATTTAGTGAAAAAGTTACAGAGGCACTTAACTTCTACACCTGGGTTTTTTGAGACTGCCATATAATTCTAAGTATCTCTAATGTAGGCATTCAATATGTCTGTGAAGTAGAGGTGTGAGGATAATAGCAGTATGAGGGCTACTAAATGAGGGTTCTGCACAAATCTAGTTGATTTTTATTAGTTATTAAAATGTTTACACAGTGCTCCACAATTTAGCAATAGCAATAGCAGTTAGACTTATATACCGCTTCATAGGGCTTTCAGCCCTCTCTAAGCGGTTTACAGAGTCAGCATATTGCCCCCAACAATCCGGGTCCTCATTTTACCCACCTCGGAAGGATGGAAGGCTGAGTCAACCTTGAGCCAGTCAGGATCAAACTGTTGGCAGTCGGCAGAGTTAGCCTGAACTACTGCACTCTAACCACTGCGCTATCACCGGCGTATATCCAAATATATGAATGAATAAATGAATGTGTTAATGCATGCATGCATTCTTCCTGTTTCCAATCCATAAATTAGACAGAATTATGTAATCCTTAGCAGTTCCTCTAGCAGGAACTGCTAGAGTGCTCGTTATATTGTCATATTCATGTTTTAATCATTGATATATAATATATTCAATAAATAGTCAATGATAGTGTCAACTTCAAGGCAAACTTCAGAACTATGACAGGCGGTGAGATTTGAACAGCCGAACTGCTGAACTGCAGTCAGCTGAAGTAGCCTGCAGTGCTGCATTTAACCACTGCGCCACCTCGGCTCTGAATTTGAACTAATAAAAATAATAAGAATAAAACCAATGCACTTGGTTGCATTCTTTAATGACAATTTTGGTATTAATAACTATTTCCATCTTTATATGTAAGAAGAAATACATAAAAGATTGAATTTTTTAAATTTTTATTTATTTATTTCTTCCTCACATTTCCTGCACTTTTATTTTATTTGGCGGGGGATGGGCATGCCCAACTTTAAGATACATATGATTTGGAATCTTGGTAAAATGCAAACTTTTAAAATCTAAATATTGTTATACACAATGGCTATGCTAAAAAATGTTGCCATATGACAACCTTTTCCTTCTACTAGTGGCAACTATTAAGAAGATTCAAATGTTTGGCTGAAAAATGTGAAAATTATATGGGAATTGAGGCAATCATTTATGCACTAACAATTTAACCCTATTCAAGATTAGAGCACAATAATTAATTTATAAAAATGTTTTAAACCAGGCCACACCTCTCAGAAATTCTGTTAGAATGTGGAGTTCAGTGTAGCAAAATAAATGCAAAATTACAACTTCTATTTCAACTCAGCAATCAGAGATATCGACATTTGATTGGTATTGTATGTCAAGTTGTTACATAATCAAATGCAGATTGCTTATATTCAATGCTGTCAATTCCCAAATTCCCCAGTTTGTCAGCTGTCTAACACTAGATCTCAACTGCTGTTAGAAATGGACTGTGTCAATGTGATGCTCGCTCAGATGCCTGTCAACAAATGTTCATTCGTACATGCTAGATAATGATAATTAATACAGATCAGCTGTCAAATGTTGCTAGCTTTGTGCCAGATGTGACCACTGTTGCATATCAACTGTCAGAAAGCATCAAACATCCTTTCTGCAAACTCTTCAGATATCAAATTCCAATTCTGAATACAAAATATGACTAAAATGTTATCTCTAGAGCAGTGGTTCTCAACCTCTTTTTGGCCATGCCCCACATAAACATCTCTAAAATCCTGATGCTCCCTACCCCGACATAAAATTGTTACTATTCAAAAAGTGAACCCCTACTCACGCGAGAAAGCCTTAAAGGTTGGTTTAAACAAGGTTCCAAAGAACATGACATCCATGAAAGAGAAAAAGAAAAGAATGAAAGACAGTAGAATACTAAGGAACTTAAAAAATAATAGTATGAAGGGATATGAAAAAAACAGCAAAGAAAGTTTCAAAACATATAATAGCAATAGCAATAGCAGTTAGACTTATATACTGCTTCATAGGGCTTTCAGCCCTCTCTAAGCGGTTTACAGAATCAGCATATTGCCCCCAACAATCCGGGTCCTCATTTTACCCACCTCGGAAGGATGGAAGGCTGAGTCAACCTTGAGCCGATGAGATTTGAACCGCCGAACTGCAGCTAACAGTCAGCTGAAGTGGCTGCAGTACTGCACTCTAACCACTGCGCCACCTCACCACCAGTTCTCTTCAGAGAACTGAAATGCATAAATATAAAATAATTTTAATGCAAGCTTTTTTCTGTAATGCTTTGATCATATTAATTACGAAAGGTACCTAACAAATTCAAAATACAATTTGAGCTCACTTCAAGATCATATTTTCAATGCAATCCTATGCATGTCTACTCAGAAGTAAGTACCATTGTTTTCAATGGGGCTTACTCCCGGGAAAATGTTATAGGATTGCAACTGTAGTCTACTTAAGTTAGTGAGATCCTTGTGCTTGATGCCTGCTGCAGAGAGATTTTTATATTAGGCTCCAATTTAGTCAGCTTCATTCTCAAGTCTCCTCATTCAGTGATATCCATTCAATTACTTTTCTTCAGTAGCAAATCATTTACAGCACTAAAGCCACATTCAGCTAAATATGAAGGTGGGAATGGTAACAGCAGTTTTCTTGCAAAGTAGGTTGAATTTGGGTATTTAGTTTCTGTCTCATCACAAAGGAAATATTAAAAACATTCATAGCTTAATTTATGAATAATAATATTATCATGAACGAAAGGATGGTTGTAATCTATGACCCTCTCCCCCCACTCACCCACTTGGTTTGAACCTGCAGCTTAGTGGGCAAATGCTTTGGTAGTTCAGTAGATGGAGGTGAATCACAAAAGCCTGGCAAGGTCTACGCATGAGTGGCCCAGCCCCAGATTGCTCTGAGAAAAGTCTCGTAAAATACAGCCTGGGAAAACACAGCCTAAAAATAACTGTAAATCTAACAATTTCTTACTTAAACTTGGGTCCTGGTTCTGTATCTTCACTGCTGGGCTTCCCCCAGCAGCCATCCACTCTGTCTCCCCACCGAGCAGCTCTCCCTGCAACCACCAGCAGCAAAACCCACAGAAAAGAGAGAGAGAGAGAGACTCTGCCAGTGCCATGATCCTTAGTGGGAACACAGATTGGCTGCCAATTTCTTCCTCCCCCCCCGCCAAAGCTGGGATATTCTTTCAGAACAGGCCCTAGGAAATGCACTTTAACAAAGACAACAATAGGTAAATGAAACACAGCTGTTTCGTCACAAATATATAAGAACAATTAGCAGGCTGTCAAGAATTCAGTGAATAACTCATTTTTTTGAATTGCCCCATTAAAAATCAAATTTCCCCCCTGTGGGGCATGGGCCCCATGTTGGGAACCCCTGATCTAGAGAGTATTCAATCATTCCAATTTGCAATTGGGAATTAGCGTATATTTGCCTCTTCTCTAAAGGTTTTTTAAAGCTTCTTAAAAGGTCACAGATATCAGCTCTCTCCCGATATTAACTGAGTATGCAGTATGTATTATTTATTTCATAGAGGGATCTTATCCTTCAAGGTGGGCCTTTCTGATGTTATAATAAAATTCTGTGAGTTAGACTTAGCCGGTAAGATTGACTGCCCCAAAACTAACGGGTTAATTCTAAATTCATGTAGACATTTGGATCCAATCCACCTCCCCAATTTTCCTTCTACTATATTCCCTCTCTGTTGATTATGAAAAATAGCAGAAATATGCTGTAACTTTTTGCTTTTGTAAAGGTTTAGCAAAATATGTAAACAACCTAATTCCCAAAGATTGTCTTTTAAAACCCCAGCTCTCAGAGACATCTTTCGGAAATTGCTTAGAATTTAGGTTTCAACTTGCTGCAAAGTTAAATAGCAAATTAACCCCATCTCAAAGCTTTTAATAGCACATTTAGTATACTGCTGCTGGAAAGATTTAGGACATTAATGCAAGGTCATGTTCATTAGAGAACAACATGATTATTTCCCCGAGAAGAGCAGGCATGTAATCACTCCTTATGCATCTTTTACACAGAGTTAAGATTGCTTGGCATCATTCAAAGTAGTATTTAATAGAAGATACTCTTTCTCTCGAGGCTGTGGAAGCAATGCATTTAGCACCAGAAAGAGAGAGAGGAAGTATGCGTAGTAAGGTATTGGCAAAGTTGTCTCTGTACCAGTTTGTTTATTGGAAAATATCAAGGCCGTAGTTAGCAAATCTGGATTCATATTTATTTAAACTCAGATTTACCAATCCAGACAGAGAAATGTGCAACAGAATGGGGGATGCCTCTAACTAAAGCTGCACTAAATTATGCCTGTCTAGAAAATAATCCTCTTCTTTATTTATTTTATGCACTTTAGGAATTGCCCAATCCAAATTAACTCAGATGGTCTTACAATATAAAAAAGGAATTGCATCAAATGGGATAGGAAAAAAAAAAACACTATTAAACATAAGGCAAGATGGCAAATCTAGCATTATCTAGCTGTCCATCCATCCATCCATCCATCCATCCACCCATCCATCCAAAGGACGTTGCAGTCCACTTAAAATTCAGAAAGAGCAAACTTGTATTTAGTGACTGCTTCATATCACTTAATGATGGCATTTAAGCCCCAGCATAAACTATGGCTTACAAATACCAAATTGTTTACATATTGCAGTAAGCCAAAACCAACTGAACCGCATCAACATAAATCATAGTGTGTTAACACAACCATTGAATAAAAGAGAAGTTCGAGAAATGAGGTAAACCTTATTTACCTCAGGAATTCTGCTTATTGGCTTCCTTGGAGAGAAAAAGAGAGAGTTGCAACCATGAGCCCTTGCGCTCTACTTGGGGCTGCCCCTGAAAAGTGTTCGGAGGCTGCAATTAGTCCAGAATGCAGCCGCGCGAGCGATTCTGGGTGTGCCAAGGTACACCCATATCACACCTATCCTCCGCGAGCTGCACTGGCTGCCCATTGGTCTCCGAGCATGATTCAAGGTGCTGGTCGTCACCTTTAAAGCCCTACATGGCCTAGGACCCGGGTATCTGCGAGACCGTCTTCTGCCACATACCTCCCTCAGACCAATAAGATCGCACAGGATGGGCCTTCTCCGGGTGCCGTTAGCAGGACAATGCCAACTGGCGATGCCTAGGAGTAGGGCCTTCTCTGTTGCTGCTCTGGCCCTGTGGAATGAGCTGCCCCCTGAGATCCGGGCCCTACCCACTCTCATGGCCTTTCGCAAAGCCATTAAAACTTCGCGTTTCCGGCAGGCTTGGGGCTGTTGACCCCTTGATTGAGGTCCAGCCCCCTCCTGATTGGGTGTTTGTGGTGTTTCCCTTTTTAACCTTGTTGTGTCCAATTGTTTTTAATAATTCTTTTTAATCTTTTTTCATTTCTGTAAACCGCCAGGAGTCCTCCGGGATTGGGCGGCATAGAAATTTAATAAATGATGATGATGAATGAATGATGATAATGAGTCATTTCCCAGATATAAGTTACTGAGGAAAACAAGAGTATAATTTGAAATCTGATTGGAACATTATTAGAAAAGGTATCATGAAAGGCCAGGTTAGGGATACCACGGGAGGATAAATCCTGCACTGAGGGCTATTCTTGAAACCTTTGTAACGTAACACTTGCTTTACAAAAATTAGATTAATTGTTGATAGATGGAACATTCTAAAAAAAGAATGTTATTTTCATATCATCTCATATTGAGTTCATTAGCAGGAATAAAATCGAATCCTATTACTGAGATTAAAAATATTATCTGTTTGTATTATCAAATAGTAACTGAAAGTTTTTTTTTTTTTAGTACTATTAGATTACGGATTATAAACAGTAGATGTTAATTACAAGTGGGAACACATATATCAGCTATTTTTAATCACATGTGGTATGGCGAACCTACTGTTTATAATGCTTTCTCCTAATTATGTTTTAGATACAAGAAATAATTAGTAGTTAGTGCATATTTGACAAAGCAGTCATCTATATTTAACAGATTGGCTGAGCAAATGTTCCATAATCAAGGGGATAAACAGAGCTCTTTCCTTGAAAGTAATATTGTAAACCGAAGGGCCTTACCCAGCTAATGAAAAGAGGGCAACGGACCTTTTTTGTATTAAGCTGAAAGATTTCCAATCATTATAATAACTCTGGGGAAAGCAGAGGCATCCTTTTCTGATATTAGTTTGACTTTCCTCCAGATTTCTGCAAACATGGATGAGTTTAGAAATATGATAGTTGTAGCAGCACAAAACAATGTTGTTGCATTTTCCCTAAGTGGGAATTTCCACTCACGGTAAGCAAAACACTGCTAACCTCATATAAATTCAACGAGGATTTTTAAGGGAAGAGTTGATAAGTCCTTTTTAAAAAAAACTTCAGTTCAATTGCGTTGGGACTGCTAAGAAAAGTTCCTGCAGGTTTTTTTGCAGGGGGGGAGGTTGGCAAGGATTTTCAGAAGTGGTTTGCCCTGGCTTCCATCCCAGGATTGAAAGGAGCTGATTGACCTCAGCAGGAATAGAACTAGTTTCTAGCCTGATACCTTAAGCACCACATCATACCAGTCTTGGTATGTCTTAGCATCGATCAAATACATTAAAGAACATCAGATATTTTGTAATATTAGCAATAGAACAATACAGAATTTCAAAAAGTGTGGTTCTCCACTCTTGGTGCTCAACCACAATAATACAAGAACACACAACAGATACAAACTCAATGTAAACTGCTCCAAACTTGACTGCAGAAAATATGACTTCAGCAACAGAGTGGTCAATGCCTGGAATGCACTACCTGGCTCTGTTGTTACATCTTCAAATCCCTATAACTTTAAACTGTCTACTATTGACCTCACTATTTTATTTTTTATTATTTTAATATTTTATTTTTTGGTATTTTAGTATTTTGGTATTTTAGTGTTTTAGTGTTTTGATATTTTGGTATTTTGGTATTTTGGTATTTTGGTATTTTAGTATTTTAGTATTTTAGTATTTTAGTATTTTAGTATTTTAGTATTTTAGTATTTTAGTATTTTAGTATTTTAGTATTTTAGTATTTTAGTATTTTAGTATTTTATTTATTTTATTTATTTTATTTATTTTATTTATTTTATTTTATTATTTTTTATTTTTCCTTTTCTGGGTAAATATCTTGTGTTTTAATAGGTATAGAGTAGGCAGAAATTCAGCAAGTTTATTTGTTTGTTTCATTCATTCAGTTTATGAGTTGCCCACTCCCAGAACAACTAACAGGGTTAAAAAAAATATTCACAGTCTAAAAGCAAAAATGATTTTGAAAAACACTGTGTTGGGAACAAAACTCAACCCCTCGTACATTTATATAAGGCTTCTGTGTCATCCTAGCCCAGTGCCTGGGAGAATTAGGTCTCCAAGGCCCTCTGAAGGACTACCAAGGTTAGAACCAGCTGAACTTTACAGGGAGCTGCTGTTGCAGAGAGCAGATGCTGCAACGGAGAAGGCACACCTTTTGCATCCCAACAGTTGTCACCATTTAATTGGAGGGACTTGGAACATGCCAACCCTGTCACATTTTATAGGCCATCCTGATAGAACATTCATCATGAGAAAAAACTCCTTTTATTCTCCAATAAGCTTTCCATCATCATTTATTGCATGCCTGCAAGACATGGTTTGTATTTTAAAGAAAAAAATGTGGCTTTAAATATATATATATATTTAAATATATATTAAATATATATCTCACCGGCTCAAGGTTGACTCAGCCTTCCATCCTTCCAAAGTGGGTGAAATGAGGACCCAGACTGTGGGGGCAATTTGCTGACTCAATTTGCTAAAAATCTGTATAGATAGATAGATAGATAGATAGATAGATAGATAGATAGATAGATAGATAGATAGATAGATAGATAGATAGATAGATAGATAGATAGATAGATAGATGATAGATAGATAGATAGATGATAGATAGATAGATAGATAGATAGATAGATAGATAGATAGATAGATGATAGATAGAGAGATAGATGATAGATAGATAGAGAGATAGAGATAGAGATAGAGATAGAGATAGATAGATGATTATATATATATATATATATATATATATATATATATATATATATATATATATATATATATATATATATATATATATATATATATATATATATATATATATATATATATATATATAAAAATAAGATCCCCCAAGATAAGATTACTAAACTGAAATCTTAATTACTGCTGGAATACTAAACATAACTTGGAAGAATCCCTATGAATAATTTGAAGGATTATTAAGTAATCATGTATCTATGGGAGTGTATGTATTATATTGAACCAATGTAAGATTGTAGGAAAGGTGGCTGAATAGCAGCAGGAAGATCCCAATTCCAATCTCCCTTCTTCTGAGGTACTTTGAGCAAAGTCTTTACTCTTAGTCTAACCTTCTTCGCAGTTCTGGAGAAGAATCACGGAAAGGAGCACTATGTACTTATATGCCACCATATAGCATTTACTGGCTGGCTGCCCTTCCTGATGCCTATGCAGAGTTCGCAGCAGACAATTTCTCATCGTGCCCAGAGAGAGGAATCTTCTGCTACCAAAGATTGAACTCACAAATATTTCTATATTGGAAGATTCCCCAGTTACAGTCAATTGGAAAGGGATAGTACTTACACTGAATAATAAGGAGCCGAGGTGGCACAGTGGTTAGGGTGCAGTACTGCAGGCCACTTCAGCTGACTGTTATCTGCAGTTGAGCGGTTCTAATCTCACCGGCTCAAGGTTGACTCAGCCTTCCATCCTTCCGAGGTGGGTGAAATGAGGACCCAGACTGTGCGGGCGATATGCTGACTCAATTTGCTAAAAATCTGTAAACCGCTTAGAGAGGGCTAAAAGCCCTGTGAAGCGGTATATAAGTCTAATAAACAAACAAATAAATAAATAAATAAAAATAAATAATAGCAGATAACAACAACAACAACAACAATATAAATGAAATGACATCTTTTTAAACCTTACTGAATGTTGCAATGCATGTATTTTGTATTTCTGATAATGAAGCTTTAAAGTGGTGATTTACACCAGGAAGAGTTTTGCCTTTTGCTTAGTTTTGAACATTGCAGCTTTACTTTCATATGGTTCCTCCTCCCACTGCAAAAATGTGTTGTTCAGAATGTAAACTTAAAGAATATGCAACAATTGCAAAACTAACTTTGTATATACTCAAAAGAAATGTAACTAGATTTAGGTAAGAATGGTTTGCATACATACAACATATCATTCAGAATAGTAAATATAACCATTTGCAGTTTGGCTTCGTAAGAGGGTCTAAATGTCTACAAATATTACAAATTTGCAAATGTATAACAGGGGAAAAGTTAGAAATGTAATATTTTTATTTTATTTTATTCTATTTTATTAATTGTACTCTATTTTCTCCTTTTCTTTTTTCTCTTTTTTTAATTTTAATTCATCTAAAATTTTCTCTTTTCATCTATTTTTTCCCATGTACTGTATAGATATAATACCGTACAGTGGGGATTTTAATATTAAGCAATTAGCTGAAGACTGACACCTTTATTTATGTAACAAATACTTCGATGTAAGTTGCAGATTCCAACCAACCACCCACCCCCTTTAAGGTTATATTTAGGTATGAATGTAAAAGTCAAATAATTTTAATGCTTGTACTAATGATATTCTACATTGTAAATCTGCTGCGCTCAGCTGCCCGGCTCGGCCCCCTCGCCCTCACCTGCCTAGCCGCTGGTGGGCTCCGCGTTGACGGGGCAGCTACTGGGAGCGGCCACGCCTCTCACCCGACCGCCGGTGCCGGGAGCGTGGGCGGGCTCCCCAACTGCTGCGGCGCTGGAACGATCTTAACTAATACATTTTTATGTTTGTTTATTAGTCATATGCGTAGAATTTCTCCTTATTTTTGGTTCGGTGTTTTAGTGTTCACTGTTTTTAGAATAGTGTAATTTTAATTTTGCTAACAATTTGAATATAGGCCCCTCTTGACCTTGAGGCCCTAGGCTGAAGCCTAGTTAGCCTATAGGAAAATCCGGCCCTGCCTGGAACTATTATCCAGTTGTGAATAAGATGACATTGTTTTGAAAAAGAAACTAGGATGAAGTTCTGGTAACCATTGCAATTTGTCTGTGGCGTTAGATGTCTAATTTCTCATTCTATGTCTTGTAGGTGTTTGTGTCCTGCAGGTTATTCTGGGTCATTCTGTGAACTTGGCTTAGACATGTGCCTTCACCACCGTTGCTCAGATCATGGCTTTTGTGTAGCTAATCAGAATAATTACACCTGCCACTGTGTGCTCGGCTACGAAGGACCGTTGTGTGAAGTGGAAACTAACGAATGTTCAAATTCACCCTGCAAAAATGGGGCCACCTGTTTGGATTTAATTGGCCACTTCTTGTGTCATTGTTCCATCGGCTTCAAAGGCAAGTTTCAGTGCTCACCCTTTCTTTAGCATATTTCCTAGTCCATTTCTTCTTCACTGCAGTTCAAATAGTCATTATTTTTAATTAGACATTTTTCTTAATCCATTGCTGTGTCATTTTGCCCCCAATATTGGTGAAAACGTAATGTCTTAAATACCAAAGAGGAGAAAGCTACAAACTATCTCAATGATGTAATCTTAGATCTACTTGAAATAATAAGTTGATAAAAGAATGTTTAAGCAGTAAAAAACATTCTGCACCCACTAGATAATGCACAGTTATAGAACAACTACACAACGGACTGCTGTTGTGTACCTCAGCGTATGGAGAAGCAAAATAGACATACCATGTTTCCCCGAAAATAAGACAGGGTCTTATTTTCTTTTGGCCTCCCGAAATAAGCGCTTGGCGCTTTAGAACTCGCGGTTTTGTCACTGGGGTTTAGTCGGGCGCGGTTTTGTCATTCGCCCTTTTGTCGGTGAACCGCAAGCATTGAATGTTGCATATGGGTCTGTCAAGGACTTCAGACTCAACTGGAAAGTCAAAAAAATTCTTCTTCCAAAGCAATAGAAAACCCCTTACTGGCATTATATTAGTTACAAGAAGGAGTGTACACTGAGTAGATACGTCTCTTAAGACCCAGCTAGAGGAGAAGGTTGATGAGGCAGACTTCTTCAAGACAATTCCTGATTGAATACAGTTTAGGAACTGAAACACAAAAAAAATTGATTATATCTCTAACTCAGTCTTTCTTATATACTTACAGAAACAGCTACTTATTACAGAATCAAATCTTCCAATTTTAGATTTTGCTGCGATTGTTCCAAATATCGTCACTATTATTTTAAAAAAATTGCAAAGAGATGGTGTCTTATGTCAATTGAATTCAATTTTTTTTTAAAAAAAGTAGTTAAAGTTTGCCATTTCGTAGGGATTATGTTTCCCAAGTTTCAGTTGAATCAGTTCAGGATTTTCTACTAAAGTTAACATTTCTATTTGAAGGCTTTCAAAAAGATAATATGCTTATCTTCCTTTTGAATGGCGAGGGAGATGGCATATAGTGGAAGAGGTGGCCATGCTAAAGAAACCCTTGAAAATAATGGGTTGGGATGGAGGGGGAGAGAGAAAAGGAGTTTGCTTTCCCTTCCCACTTTTTGTTTCTTTTGTTTCATCAGAGATGAGTTCTTACAACAAGAACCTTGAAATGTTCAAAGCGAGCAGGAGCTCAGAATTCATGATGAATAGTTCAAAACCTTTTTTTAATATCCTTTTCTACTGGCAGTAATGTCATGAATGTGCAGTAAGCCACGGGACAGAGATAGATTTTTATTCCCATGGCAGAGAAGAATAAAGACATGAATATCTATCCTTTTTCAAGCAGCTACTGCTACAGAGTCCCGGGTCCAACCGGGACGCTGACTTGACGTTCCAAGACATCTGCTCCTAGAAGAGTGAATGAACGGAGAACTTTGAGTAGAGTTTCCAGGTCACAGAATTACCCACCACTGTTTCTGTTTCTGTTATACTCCATTCACCTGGGAGTTGTTCTTCAATGGGCAGGTTGGAGAGATACCTACCAGTTTGGGCAAACATATCAGCTTTCTTCAGGTTTTCATCTGAACAGGTGGAACAAGTGAAGGTGGCTAGAAAGTGGAATTGTGTTCCAAATCTGACTTTGATCTCCTTGCATTCAATTGGTGACCTGAACGAGACCTGTGATTTCGTTCGCCTGAATCTGAATACAGCTCTCTAAACCTGCTTTTTGTTTTTTAAAAAAACCCCTCTCTGCTGGGTTTAGTAGGGTTGCCGGCTCTGTGTGCTTCTGAATTCTGAAGTCCTAATAAAAATTTAGATTTAAATTTAGAAAAAAATATCTCATTTCACACTTGTGAGTCCCTGAATCTGGCTGATTCAAAATGAAGCCAAGTCAATGTTTGTTAGGATTGTCCTCAAGGGCTGTATTGGAAATGTTTTCACCTTTCCAAAATTAAACAACTTACACTTTTGCAATGTTTATAGTAATAGCAATAGCACTTAGACTTATATACTGCTTCACAGTGTTTTATAGCCCTCTCTAAGTGGTTTAGCATAGAGACAGCATATTGCCCACAACAATCTAATCAACCATCCATCATTATCAACCAATTATTGACTCTCAGATACATATTAACCCTTTTTTGACTCAAAGCCATTTATTGATCTCTAGCATAGTCCATCAGTCTTTGGGGGTTGATATTGATCAATTTAGGAACTCTGTTCTAGATAAACCAGAATTCAAAATTCATTGTAGCGAAGAGCCAAGGTGGTGCAGTGGTTAGGGTGCAGTACTTCAGGCCACTTCAGCTGACTGTTATCTGCAGTTGAGCGGTTCTAATCTCACCGGCTCAAGGTTGACTCAGCCTTCCATCCTTCCCAGGTGGGTAAAATGAGGATCCAGACTGTGGGGGCGATATGCTGACTTTGTAAACCGCTTAGAGAGGGCTGAAAGCCCTATGAAGCAGTATATAAGTCTAACTGCTATTGCTATTACTATTGCTATTGTAAGGCAGAGAAAAACAGAAAAGCCATAATGAAATGGAATGGGAGACTATTTTCTCTTCCATGTTATTGTAATGACCTTGAGTTTTTATTCTTTTTAAAAATCTTCCCAATAAATGCCACTTCTAGGCTCAGTGGTTATCGCAACAGTGGTGAAGGTAGTATGTAATGAATAAATATAATTATCTTCCTTATAAACACCCAGAGTTCTGGCAACTTGCCCAATTTCATTTAAGCTGCAGTGATTGTGATCTGCTCCCCAATAATATGTATAATAAAAAGGTAGAATAAATAAATACCAAAAAAAGATCGTAAAGGCATAAAAACAAATGCAGTGTAAAATGTAACGCTACATAAAACCAGCAGCCGTAAATGAAGTCAGTAAAAGGAAGTGCACTCAAATGCTGACATGCCATAGTTTTAAAACTCTTGATTCACTGGTAGCTTTTAAGCCCGAGAAAACAGAATAGTCTTTCTTTGGCCATCAAAGGAGTCAAAACATTAAAACTAGGAAAACAGCTAAAGCTGCCAGCCAGGGAACATCACTGAAAAAGCCCGGTCTTTTGTATCTATCCAAAATACTTATTTGTCAGAGCCCCAAGTAATGGCATCACATAAATTCAAAATCCAGGCAAATCTATGTGGCATAAAATCATGATCATAGCACAATAGTCCAGTTACTAAACTCTCTCCCCTGTTTTGCAACGGATGAAGTTTTTAGACTATTTTCAGGAAAAAGATCAATTTTGCAAATGAGAAGTCGCCAGACCATGAGTGAGGTTACTTAGACTATCCACCTAGAGCTGGATTTTTTAAAACCTTTTTTAAACTTTTTATTTTTATTTTTAACCCTTTTTATTATACATATGATTGAGGAGCAGATCAGAATCACCACAATGTTTATGTTGATGAGCATAAATTGAGCTGTTGAGGTCATGGGTCTCTAACATTACTTCTGGACCCAGCAATATGCAAAATTATGAATCTGTTCCTTTGGATGAATGGTGTAGGTTGACCTCCATGGAATTTCCTAATTTACCAATTAATAATAATAGCAATAATCCACTCCATGGATAACCCTTGGTCCTGGGAAGGGGCTTGTAATGCTCTGATGAGGTTGAGAGCTATGATGAAGGTACCAGACAAACTGGTCTTGGTGGAAGAGCCAGACTTAACCCATGTAATATAATAAGAAAATAGAAAAAGAAACCTTTGTTGCCCAGGTCAAAATGATAGTGCCAGATATTAGAATACCTATGCATCTGTTGTCAAGTGGGCAATGGGATTCAGGAGCCACAGCTGGGCAATAAGAATCTAGGCCGGTAGTATTATTGGGAGAACAACAACTTCAGAGAAGACAAAAGTGATACTGTGTCTGAAAATGGTGGCATGCTGTTTTAAATCAGAACCAACGAAGTGGGGATACTTAAAGCAAATGATTGGACATTGGAAATGAATTTATCTAGAATCAAATACCACTGAACAATGATTAGCAGATCAAAGGAGATTCATTACCAGAAATAAGCTATTCAGGGATTCAGGACTGGAAGAGATTCAGAAAAACTGTGAAAATGGACGATCCAAAAACAATAGTAGAATAATGGAAGAACTTCAAATAACAACAATTGGAAATATAGAGGAAACAGCTGGTGTGAACTGCAGAAATGATAACTTAGAAGTAATAAGAAAAGAAACAGTATAGGCCAGGCACTGAAACAACCTATAAATTGATCTCCTAAGAAGAAGAATCATAAACAGAAAATTATGGTATATATTCAGAATTACAGTGGAAAGACAGAGACTGTCAACATTGAAAGTAGAGCCCATGAAAGTCCGGTTCCACCACAAATCCATAAAGCCCTTATCCGCGGAGACATAAGCGTGAAGACTAATTCGCGCTGTTCGAAGCGCTAAGGAAAAACGTGACCCTACCGCAATGACATAATCGCAGAGGGCAAATCCGCACATTCGCAAGCACTCAGCATCCTAAACCTAACCCTAACCCTAACCCTAACCCTAAACCTTACCCTAACCCTAAACCTAACCCTAACCCTAACCCTAACCTAACCCAACCCTAACCCTAACCCTAAACCTAACCCTAAAACAAACCCCTAAACCTAATCCTAACCCTTACCTTAATTTAAATCCGCTTTCTGCCGCCGCACTGTTTTAAAGCGCCCTTCTGTCGCCGCGCTGTGGTTGCAGCGGTGATGACGCGCGGTGATGACATCGCGGCTTTAGCAACGCGATTTTATCACCGCTATTTTGACAAGCGCGGTTTTGTCATGCCACGGAAAGTCCTATAATAAAGGATGTGAATAATGTGGTTGCTGAGATTGAAATCACATCTATCGAATAGACCAATCAGTTTCCCTTTGGTGCATCAGTGACAGTTATAGAAAAACGAGGTATCAAAATTAGAAAAGTAAAAGCAAAAACATATGCAGTCCCAAAGTGAAAGATGAAACTAGAGGCCAAATGAAATAAATTAAGATCAGTTGCAAGTAAGAAAAATGTAAGGGTCGAGACACCTTTAATTAAAAATATTGCTTGGCCTTTGAAAAGTTTTGGAAATCGTAAAGCAACAAATAATAGCTTGAAATTGAAATGTAATCATCCAATTTAAGCTAAATCAAGTACTTCAATCAGATCAGAGGCGATTCTGCTGAAGTATTGTTGAAAGAAATGTCCTTTTGGGTTCAGCTCCAAGTGGAGAAGAAGACACTGGAGACATGGAGGCTGCTTGGAAAGATGGTTTATTGTTGGCTTGAGCCCTGTACAGAAAAGGTGATCACATGTTTCAGTGTTGATGGAGAAGAAGAGAAGAAGGACTGAGGAAGGGGCTTGCTAGGCTTTTTATACCCTGTTTAGTCCCACCTCTCTGTTTCCTGTTTCTGTGTAAGAAATGTATTCTGATTGGTTATCAGACTCCCATGGTGCCATGCAGGGGGCTACTCTCTAGGCTGTGATGAGTCCAGGTATAGATGAGTTCTCAGATGCCACGTGGAGAGTTGAGTAATATCCCTTCCCCCTACAGCTGCAGTGAGGAGAAGTCTTTATTATGTAAAGTGGGCTAGCCTGGCCATCTTAATGGCCCATTAGCTGGGGATGGGCAGAAAGCTATAGGCAACTATTCTGTCTTTTAAAACATGTATCTTTCTTTTCACATCCAGAGAAATATTCTGCCTTTTCAATATTTCCTAGGATATTTCATTTTTCTGGGAGAGGGCTGGATGATAACTTCCCACAGTATAAATGGCAATAAAAATTCTGAAAATGGACAATCAAACAAAAAAAGGGGAAACTTCCAGTTTTGGAAAATGTATAGGAAACTCAAAAAAAAAATTACAATAAAAATGCTGGATGGATCAAAGAACTTAAAGATGAGTTTAATAAAACCCAAATGGAAGAATTAATAATAACAGCAGAAATAGTTAAAAACGGAGTGAAAATTAGTAAAAACTTAACATCTACTGGGAATATTCAGTTGCATAGCTTTTGGCTGAAATACCTGACTAGCTTACATCCAATTACAGCTAAACAGCTGAATGAAATATTGCATAAAATCAGTGACTGGTTAATGACTGTCAAAATTATTTGATTCAAAAAGACTCAGCGAACAAACACCAGGAAAATATAGGCTGATTACATGCTTGCATAAAATGTTTAAATTACTCACAGGAATAATAGTGGACAACAATCAAGATTATTTAGAAGAAGAAAAAAAAAAAAACATCTTTCCAGTAGTGCAAAAAGGAAATAAAAGGATAAGCAGAGGTACAAAGTATCAACTTCTGCTTGATAAAATAGTTGATAAAATAATAAAATAGGCTTGTAATTCCCACTGTAGGCTAAACAGAGTAAAAATATTTCTGGAATGTTAGGTACAGGACAGTGGTGGGTTTCAAAAATTGTTCGAACCCACTCTGTGGGTGTGGCTTCCTTTGTGGGAGTGGCTTGCTGCCCATGTGACCAGATGGGAGTGGCTTGCAGCCCATGTGACCGGATATGAAGATGCCGACGACACTTATCAGAACCACCTTAAATTACCTCACACACAGCACTGGCATACATAAGAATATGATGTAAACTTGTTTTTTAAAAGGCATCTTTGGTTTGCGTTAAAACAACTTCAACACACGCAATGTTCTGATTGCACCACAAACGCAGTAGTCATCCTTACCTTTCACAGATGCACTGAGTTTTATAAATATGAGCATGATAGTGTAGAATAATCATATCCAAGGACCAGTGGTGGGTTTCAAAATTTTTTGGAACCTCTTCTGTAGGTGTGGCCTGCTTTCCGGGTCCACTGGTGGAACCTCTTCTAACCGGTTCGGTAGATTTGATGAACTGGTTCTACCAAATAGGTGCGAACTGGTAGGAACCCACCTCTGGTACAGGGTCAAACAGGACCATGTTTTCAGACAAAGCAAAACCATCCTCCAATATAACTTTTCTTGCTATAAACAGATCACAATAGGTGTGAATTATATCCTAACCATTCTATTTATTTTGCCAACTTTCCATTAAGCTAATTATATCTATGTTCTTAATTAAAACCAACTAACCCTAACTTGGCTTCTATTCTAATGCTATTCTACCAACTATGTGATCCTTCTTCAAGTATATGTGGACTGAGCATTTTCCCTATGGCTCTTAATCTTAATAATCCTACTGAAATCAATAGGGCATATTAAAGGTTTATGGTTAGCATCATTGGTGTCCATAGGAAGAGTGGGAGTTGATGTAACTAGTGAAATGTGTATCACCATATCATCATGCAAGCCCCACTTCTTAAATATTTGTGCAACAGTGCAACAGTAGAATAAAATTGCAGGATTTGTGAAAGGATGGCACAGCATAAGTTTTATCATTTTGGCATTATCGTGATTAGGTATGGACGTATACTTAGAAGTGAGTTGAAATAAACACCATATGGTCAAATACAGAAACATAAGAAAATGAGAAATGGGTATTCAGATGCATACACAACGACTTAGGAAATCTGGGTTTATAGCATAAATATTTGAAACACTATAAATTTTAGGAAACATTTACTACAGTTATGTTTGATGATCCAAATGAGTTTATGGCATATAATTATCAGAGACTTTGTCATGTGAATAATTTAGCCTCACAAACAATCTTGCCGGGGCGAAAAAAAATGAAAGGTTTTCTTTCCATTCCCTGTGCTCATTTTTCAAATTAGAATTAGCAATACAATTTATATTTTCTCTCTAATGATGGATGGACAGTTAGATAAGTAGCTAATGTTACCTGATACTGATTAGCTAATGAAGGGTGATGGATAGCTAGGTGATTAACTAAAAATTCACTGATGCAGTCAAAAATAATATTAATGTATATATGTGCTGCAGAGGGGAATCTAAGACATTGAGTTGTAAAACCACATTTCCCTAGGGACTTAGGACAACTTTTATATAAACTATGTGTCTGTGGTTAAATGTATGTGAATGTGCAGGTAGATTGGTATTTACTTTGCCAATTGAAATGTTATGGTTTGGTGAAAACTGGTTCCAAAATTCATAAAATTAAGTTTGATAGCAATAGCACTTAGTAATAGCACTTAGATTTATATACCACTTCACAGTGCTATCCAGCCCTCTCTAAGCAGTTGACAGAGTCAGCATATTGCCCCCAATTATCTGGATCCTCATTTTACCCACCTCAGAAGACTGGAAGGCTGAGTCAATCTTGAGCCTGGTGAGGTTCGATCTGCCAAACTGCTGGCAGCTGGTGAGCAGCAGAAGTAGCCCGCAGAAGTAACCAGCAGAAGTAGCCTGCAGTTCTGCACTCTAACCACTGCACCTCTTGATCCCATGATTCCTAGATTATTTCTTGAGTTAGGAGAGTAAATAATATTGTATTGGCTGTATGTATTCCAATTTAGATTCAAAATTATATTGCTTACAGGAGAGAAATAACTTATATTAGGAAAGAGCCGAGGTGGCGCAGTGGTTAAATGCAGCACTGCAGGCTACTTCAGCTGACTGCAGTTCTGCAGTTCGGCTGTTCAAATCTCACCGGCTCAGGGTTGACTCAGCCTTCCATCCTTCCGAGGTGGATGAAACGAGGACCCGGATTGTTGTTGGGGGCAATATGCTGACTCTGTAAACCGCTTAGAGAGGGCTGAAAGCCCTATGAAGTGGTATATAAGTCTAACTGCTATTGCTATTGCTAAGTAGTGACAGAGGAGCCGAAAGGACAGCCAATGGACCAATTAGGGATTATTTCAAAAGTTGGAAAAGTTTGTAAAGAATATTGCAGTTTCAGTGACAGTATAACTGATTTAATCTGTTAAGAGATTTGAAAAAAAGAAAGATTTGCAAATATGGATGAGAAAATGAGTTAAAAAAATGAGAAATTTGCAATACAAATGAGTGAAGTAGAATCAGTAAGCTAAGAGATGGAAAATGATTTACACCGTGACACTAGTCGTAGCACTAGCAATAGCACTTAGATTTATATACCGCTCCATAGTGCTTTATAGCACTATCTGGGTGGTTTACAAATATCAGCATATTGCCCCCAATAATCCGGGTCCTCATTTAACCAACCTCAGAAGGATGGAAGGTTGAGTCAACCTTGTGCCTGTCAGGATTAATCTCCAGGTTGTGGGCAATGCTGTCTACAATGCTGCATCCTAATCACTTGCTACCAGGGGTCCCTGCACATTATTGGATTTAAAAGAAAAATAATTTTGTCTGAGAGTAAGAGCATAACAATCTGAAGACAGTAAAGAGAGGAGTGTTGAAGCCCTATTTTATTTTTTTGCAATGGTAGAAAGAAGACATGGATGTAGAAATGGACAAGTTGTATAGAATTAACACAAGTAAGGAAAAGTTTAGAAATGTGTTAAGAAATGTACTTGTGCACTTAGCCAGTAAGAAGGTTCCATGACAACGTTTTTGCATTGAACTAAAGTTTAAGAATAGCAGTAAAGGGCATCAGAGAAAAGGATATAAAATTGATTCATTTGATCAAGGATAAGATAATAAATGCCTTTATAAAACATTGGAAACCCTTTATGGACTTTCTGCCAGAAATGGACAGAAAGGAATTGATGGTTTCACGTCTTTGTTACTCAAAATCATCTTCAGATGATAGCACAAAAGACACCCTAAAGACACCCTCCCTTTGAGGGGAATGGAAGTTTCTTGCAATGATGCTGCCACAATTCGGCAACCGAATTGCAATAAAATTGTTACTTCAATCCTCTTAACTTCTTTTTGTTTGGAAATTAAATATAAATACTGTGTCAACAATCCAAGAGATTGAACATACTTAAAATTTAAAAATTGCATTTCAACACCTCCCCAGATGAACACACAAAAAAACATCTTCCACTTCACAATTCAGGCTCCATCATTCATGCAATCTTCCCCAACCACCCAATGAAGTTCTCATTTGATTCTGTAGTTCCCAACTATCATATGGTGGTCTGTCTATGTGGGGCATATCAAGACACACTTCTGTGTTTCAAAGCTGAACTCCATGTTATATAAATTCTATAGAGAAAAAAGGAGAAGGAGATGTATAGAAAAATAAACATTATGTACTATGACATGATTATGTGTTTTGTTTTACTGTATATATTTATTATTTCCAAAGAATTTCTCACCATTTAAAAAGAATGTTCTGGGTGATATACAAATTAAAAAAAAACTAAGAATATCTGCAATTCTTGGGATTTAGGGACTGCTTCTGCTTTCGCAACAGACATATCAATATCTAAATGTATGACCACTTTCCACTAAGCAATTTTTTTATGATACCTTCCAGTTCTCCACTCACTCATGAATATTTATTTGCCCACCTTGAAGTCTAGCTTGCCAAACTAGATTTGAGGTCCAGAAGAATTCAGATTAATCACTATAATTTTCCAAAAGATTTGATCAGTCCATACAGTTTTGACCAGCCCTATCTCCTGTGTTTTCCCACCTGAATGTCATTGCATCATCTGGTTGATAAAAGACCAGCTTCTGTTTCAGGAACCAACTTGTGTATTTTTATATCTGTGCAAGAATACCTCTTAGTGTTTTCTTTGAAATTGTGAATTTTGATATCATCAGTTCTGTTAGAATAAACCTTTCTCCCACTTTGTAACTTGCTTCGAGTGGGCCTCACACATTCTGTCTTTCACATATCTCTATTTACACCTTCCCACAAATGCATGCGATAAGGCTACATATGTGGGGGTGTTTATAGCAGTATAGGTTACTGACAATATATTAAGAGTCATATTGTTATGTATAGATAACATATAATGTACTAAAAACCCCTGTGGGATTCAAATAATTTAACAACTGGTTCTCTGTCCTAATGACCAGCCGGGTAGGTGTGGTTCGGTGGTCACGTGACTGTGGGCGTGGCCAACTCAATGTCACTCAGGTCGATGGGAGCTTCACCTTAGCTGTTACAATGTCATAAGGGTTAATCGGAGAGGCAGTTTCTGTAAGCAGGGCAACAAACCAGAATGTTTCCTTCCTGCCTTCCTTACAGGATTAGCCCTGTAAAGTGGGAAAAAACCCCAAAAGGAGATTTCTTCCAACAACCGGTTCTCCGAACTGCTTAGAAAGTTAACAACCGGTTCTCCCGAATAGGTGCAAACTGGCTGAATCCCACCACTGTAAAACCCTCAACTTGTTAATCAAGCTGGTTGGAAAGAAGAACAGCAATTATATCAAACTATACACCTTTTTTAAAAAAAAATAATATGGATTTTTGATATGTATTTTTTTAAGTACAATATTACTCTCTTTAGAAAGGGACACCCTTAAACAATCTGTAGAGGCCAATCTGTTCAAATAATAGTGTGTTATTACGGATATTTTCCTTTAATGTTACCGTGATTAATTATTCTTTCTGCACGTACACATTTAGGTGAAACATGTAACAAGACAGCAGAGCAATGTGCCGATGAACCCTGCAGGAATGGTGCCAGTTGTGAAGATACTGTAAATGGCTTCAAGTGCTCCTGTCCATCAGGTACAACTTTGTGAGGATTTCTTTAAATATATACATATATTTCTTCTTACATGGCTTCTTGGTTCAGCAAACACTAATTGATGCAGGTATGATTTTATTTGATTTCTGGTTTTGACATGAGCTGTAAAGGTAGTCCTTGATTTACAATCATAATGGAGCCATTACAACTGTAAGTCATGAGAGTTTTGAAGCAAAGCACACATGACTGACCTAATTTTAGGACCCGTTGTGCAGCAGTTATTAAACAACCTAAGCAGTTGTTAAGTAAACCAGTTGTCTACTATGGGCCAGGTTTGCTGAAAACTGGAAATAGATGCCAGTTGTTAACAAAAAAAAACATCGTAAATTGTAGACACATGACTTCAGGATGCTGCAAATGGCTGTGAATATGGCTGGTTGTCAAGTGCTTGAAATACAGTCATGTGTTCCTGGAGGGGGCCAGCCGTTAGAACTTCAGAAAGATTAGATTAGATTTGTTTTATTTATATGCCGCCCTTTTCCAGGAGGGACTCAGGGCGGCGGACAACTCAAAAGGGGAAAGGGGAAACATAGAACACAATACAAATAGTTAAAATAGCCAGGAATCACACAACCGCACAAGTTGAGAGGGGAGGGGAACTCATCAACCCCAGGCCTGCCGGCAAAGCCAGGTTTTGACGGCTTTTCGGAAGGCCTGGAGAGAGGTGAGGGTCCGAATCTCTGCGGGGAGTTCGTTCCAGAGGGCCGGAGCTGCCACAGAGAAGGCCATCCCCCGGGTAGTAGCCAGATGGCATTGGCTGGTAGGCAGAACCCGGAGGAGGCCAACCCTGTGTGATCTAATGGGTCTTTGGGAGGTAATTGGCAGCAGGCGGTCTCTCAAGTACCCAGGTCCAATACCATGAAGGGCTTTATAAGTTACGACTAGCACCTTGAAGCGTATCCGGAGACTGATCGGTAGCCAGTGCAGCTCGCGGAAACAGGTCATAAGTATCCCTACAGAGAAACTATGCAACTGGTGTTGCTCATCAGCTGCCAGCAGAGCTAGCAGCAGATGAAGGGAAGATTGAGGGGGAGCCTGGGCCAGTTTTGGAGCCTTTGGAAGGCTCTGATAAGGAAGGAGGATCAGAGGCAGAGGTGGGCCTTCCGTCCTCACCCAGGTGGAGAGGCAGCTGTCTTTGGGGCCTGAGCTGAGTGAGGGGGAGGAACAGCTGGGGCCCATCCTAGATGCGTTGAGAGGAAAGGAGAGAAAGCAACAGAAAGCAATAAGATGGCTCTCAAAGAAAAGAATACATAGATGCTAGCCAGCCCCTCTCTGACTGGGAAATAAATAGTAGAGGTTTGGGAGTAGCAGACAACCATGTGTTTTCCAGTGTACATCAATCAGGTCAGATTCCTTGGTCAGAATCAGGTTTGTTGGGACTAATTGCTCTGTATTTTGAGGTGCCAATGGAATCTCCCTGATGGGAAATAATAGGAAGTGAATTTGCCTCGGACAATGTGAACAGGGACTAATCATTGAAAGGACTTTCTAGGACTTGAGTTCTCACGTGAACAGAGATTGTTCTTGCCCTGTTTTTAGAAGGGGAAAAGATTCTCATTTGTGACTAATTACTTTTGGCTTTGTTGCTTCAGTGCGAACAAAGACTGTTCCTGCCCTGACTTAAATAAAAAAAGAGTTTGCGTTACTTGTGAGAAAGCAGTTTTTCATTGTTTGCGAAGGCTGGGTCAAAACACCAACTGGTTTTAAGTTGAGAACTATCTGTATAATTTCAGTTCTCATTCTCTCTCTCTCTCTCTCTCTCTCTCTCTCTCTCTTTCTTTCTCTCTCTCTCTCTCTCTCTCCCTCCCTCCCTCCCTCCCTCCCTCCCTCCCTCTGTCTCCTACAGTGATCTGTGTGTTTATATCTCTTTGTAGCTTTTCAGGCTACTCTTCTCTTGCCCTTGACTTTTCTTGGGAATTATTTCCCTCTTTTACAGAAGATGCAGACTTGTTTTTTAAGTGCACTCACTGTTTTTGCTTCAGTATGTCATTAATTCATAAACACACCTACATTTGGGCTATATTGGTTGGATAGCACTCATTCTATGCATAAATGAGCCATTGCAGAGTTAAAATGCTTTCTCCATATTTCCCTGTGTGCTGTTACCTCTAATGCACTATGGGGTCAGCTTGCAGATTCAATGGTGCATCATAAATAACACAAATGCACCTTCTAAAACAACCTTTATTCCTCTGCAAAAATTTCAAGTAATCTTCTCAAACCTCATACATGAACCAACATAAAGCGATTGCGAAAATATGAAATGAATGTAGAAATCGTTACTGACGTAAAACAATTTGCACACCTGAGAGTAGACTCTTCTTGCACAAGTGAAAGCGAACAATCTCTCTTTGGCACAACATTTTGGATTGAAGCATGGAAAACATGCATGCTGGAGAGCAATCACCATACGGAGTTTCAGTAACTTTTTTCAAACTTTTCAGACAGATTCAATGGTGCATCATAAATAACACAAATGCACCTTTTAAAACAATCTTTATTCCTCTGCAAAAATTTCAAATTTCAGCTTTTGTGGACAGGCACAATAAATCAGGAAGCAAGGCAGTGCAAATAACTGCAAGTTTGTTGCATGCTAATGCTCTCTACAAGAATCTGAACTACTAATGATCAAGGGAAATTGTGGATAAGAGTCAACAAGGTTTAGGGTGGGCTGGACTTACTTATCATCTCTTCTGGGCATGAAGGATTCCAGGCTGATGGCATGCTTGACCCCTCCCTCAGATTCTCCTACAATTCATCATGTCATGTATGTAGAAGTACTGAAGAAGCACTGCTTTCAAGCAAAATAACAATGAAGCGAATTATATCCTTACTTAAAATGTATAATTCCAATATTAACTTATAACTACAATTATGTGGAGTTTTGCTACATGACTGGATACAGCCCAAGTATATGGGAAAAGACATTGAATATATTCACTTTACTTTGTGTACTAGAATTTACTATTGCATGATGCTCAAACTGTTTTCTGCCTGTGGCAATATATATTGACATTCAAATAATGCACATTATGTTGTTAGGTGAGAAATATGCAGCACATACATACATGCATTTCAACTTTTATGGCAATTCTGATTTAAAACTTTCCATACCATATGATAATAGTCTAGTCAATAACCTTGGAATGAGGCAACCCTGGAGGTTGAAATGGTTTAACTTTCCCCCTTGGCACCAGTGTCAGTAATGGAAATTAAACACATTATTCAATCACTGAAAACCAAAAAGTAGTCACAAGAAACCCATCATGGTAAAAATTTCCTACTCCCAGAACTTTTTAGGATATAACATTGAACACTGGGCTTCACTGCTGAAAGAGCTGTTTACTAACAT
This sequence comes from Thamnophis sirtalis, assembly GCF_051295495.1. Taxonomy (NCBI): domain Eukaryota; kingdom Metazoa; phylum Chordata; class Lepidosauria; order Squamata; family Natricidae; genus Thamnophis; species Thamnophis sirtalis. The sequence goes on from NW_028261386.1 coordinate 127,001,537, forward strand.
TAGACAACACCAGTGATGGGTTTCAAAATTTTTTAGAACCTCTTCTGTAGGTGTGGCCTGCTTTGTGGCTTGTTGGCCATGTGACCGGGTGGGAGTGGCTTGCCAGCCATGTGATTGGGTGGGCATGACCAACTTGTAAAATGTGGTGAAACTCACTTAACAACGCTCTTGCTTAGCAACCAGAATGTTGGCTCAGAAACTCTGGCATTGAAGTATGCAAGTCTTAAAGCTTTCGAGTTACAAGACCCTTGCACCCTTAACCCTTTAGAAAAACACCCCAGGGGTGTTCAAACTTGACAGCTTTAAGACTTGTGGACTTCAACTCCCAGAATTCCTCCTCTCGCTCTTCATCTTGATGATCTGTGGACAGGCTGGGGGAGGGAATTGGAACCTGTTCTAAACGGCACTGTAGATTTGTGAAACCTCTTCTATAGAAGAGGTTTGAACTGGCAGGAACCCACCCCTGGACAGCACATATTCCAAGCTATATTCCAATAGTATGGGAATTCTCCATCATAATTTTGTTTACAAAATGCGAAAAAGATAAGGAAGACCCTAAAAGTTATAAGCATACAATCATTCTTGATATAATAGCTATTATTATGCAAAACCTATTATGAGCAAAATAAAGGATTGGGGGATTGAGAAGAACATATTACTGGATGAACAGACTGATTTTTAAAATGGCATTCTACAATAGATAATTGCCCCATTCTTCTTATTCACATTGTCATATTGTTCAATATTCAATATATGATAAGCATCTGCTTGGATCTTTCATAGATCTTAATGTGGCTTATGATTCTATAATACCCCTTATGAAAGAAGCTGATCAGGCTAAATATGGAATCTAGATACAATAAAGGCCACCTATTCAAATACATGTCGGAAAGTCCATACTGGAATTCATGTTACTCTCACACAGAGAATGCCCAGTTACAATACAATGCAACAGCAGAGTTGGAAGGGACCTTGGAGGTCTTCTAGTCCAACCCCCTGCCTAGGCAGGAAACCCTATTCCGTTCCAGACAGATGGTTATCCAACATCTTCTTAAAGACTTGCAGTGTTGGGGCATTCAGAACTTCTGGAGACAAGCTGTTCCACTAATTAATTGTTCTAAGTGTCAGGAAATTTCTCCTCAGTTCTAAGTTGCTTCTCTCCTTGATTAGTTTCCACCCATTATGAAGCTGTAATAAATAAGGATGTATCTTGGCCCTGATATTGTTTGTGTCAACGTTTGTTCCTCCACTGTATGGATGTTCATGTGCCAGAAATATTCTCAACAGGCAGATTGACATCCTTTTGTATGCAGATGACATGGTTCTGATGGTATACTCACAAGTAGACCTGAGAATTTGGCACCTATTGCCTCTGTATCTCTTTGACTACTAATAAAAATGAATCCAAAGTTGTGGTTTCTGGGGGAAAAAAAGATGTACCAAATACAACAGGGATTTGGATGGGGAGCCTATAAACCAGCAGTGGGATTCCAAGTCTTTTCCTACCAGTTCTATGAGAGAGTGCTTTGCATGCGCGAAACTATTTGTTTAAGCTATTGTTTAGCTTAGCTGAAGCACAGCATTCTGCTCTGCCATGTGAATCACCTGAGCTAAAAAAAAACAGGGGAATGTGTTTATGTTTATGTTTATGTTTATTTTATTTATATGCTGCCCTTTTCCCCCGAAGGGGGACTCAGGGCGGCTCACAACTCAAACCGGGAAGGGGGGATACAGACAAATTAAGAACAACACAAAAATAATACATGATTTAAAACACACAACAATCATACCATTCGAGACGGGGGCAACGATTCTTTAGCCCCAGACCTGTCGGAACAGCCAGGTTTTAAGGGCTATGCGGAAGGCCTGGAGGGTGGTGAGGGTGCAAATCTCCACGGGGAGCTCGTTCCAGAGGGTCGGAGCAACCACAGAGAAGGCTCTCCTCCAGGTAGTCGCCAGTCGACACTGGCCGGCGGATGGAATTCGGAGGAGGCCTAGTCTGTGGGATCTAATCGGTCTGGTGGAGGTAATTGGCAGCAGGCGGTCTCTCAAGAATATAGGATATATAACTGTAGGGGTGGGAGGGCCAACCAGAGGTGGTATTTGCCGGTTCTCCGAACTACTCAAAATTTCTGTTACCGGTCCGCCAGAACTGGCTGAATATTACCTCTGCTGTAGACCAAATGAACTCTTTATTATATCTTCGGTGGTTTTTATAAATACAAGGTCTTGGGTTAACCAAAGAAAGTCCAATTAAGGCCCCAGCAAGTTTTAAAATATTAACTAATCATTCAGTTATAACTATCCAAGCACTCTGCTCTCCATTTTAAAGATCTACAAAGCAAAAAATTCACCTGTGCCAAAATATGATGCAGACTTGTGAGGCCTTTCAAAGATCCCCATACTGGACCAACACCAGAGGTGGGTTCCTACCAGTTCGCACCTATTCAGTAGAACCGGTTCGTCAAATCTACTGAACCAGTTAGAAGAGGTTCCACCAGTGGACCCGGAAAGCAGGCCACACCTACAGAAGAGGTTCCAATTTTTTTTGAAACCCACCACTGGTGGGTGTGTAATGTCCCGCAGTTATCTACGCATTAATAGTGATCTAATAATATTTCCTTATACATTTTAGGGACCTTTCCTTACATAATTGGTGTTTTCTTTCATACTTTTGGATTTCTAATTTCTGTTTCCGTTAGTTGGCAATTGCTAAAACCAATCTCACATGAAAAAGTATTCAAAGCCTTCTTGATTTTAATTGTCAATTTATTTATTCCTGCACATTGTAATATTTATTCATTTACATATCTCTGTTTTTCCACTGTTGTGCAAACACAATTCCAGCAGCTGCTAACATGTGTAAAATTAAATATATATTATACTCCCTTTCAAATAGCCAACAAAATATTTCTGGTTTTAATTCCATATCTTGCTTTACAATTGCTTCTAACCACTAACTTCTGAATAGCTTCTTGGACCGACCTAAGTACTAATTCATAATTTCATATCCGGTCACATGGGCAGCAAGCCACTCCCATCCAGTCACATGGGTAGCAAGCCGCTCCCACAAAGGAGGCCACACCCACAGAGTAAGTTCCAACAATTTTTGAAACCCACCACTGACCAACACCTCAAAACATGACAAAAATATTTATTTGTTCTATAGGCTTCCCACCCAAGTGCTTTTTATGATTCTAAAACAAAAATATGCCTGCAGCAGCAGTCAAAATTGAAATAGGCACGCTTTCCATTTATAGTGTAACAGTAATCAAAGTTTTTTAACAATGAGTGGAGAATTCTCCCAGTAGGACTGGATACGTTACCAAAAAATGTGCCTTTAAGAACAGAAGGAGAGACTTCAACCCATCACATGGATGAATCCAGTTGTCCAAATCATTGCACAGCATGGCTTCCCAATGCAATATCTACTCTCAGTCAGATATCGGGCTAAGACAACATTCAAACAAAGAGCCTTGGATATTAATGCTCAAACTGATATTGAGTCACTTGCAAACCCCAGGTGCTTGAAATGGATGTCCAAAAATAAAATGTCTTTTCAAAGAGTAAAATACCTGACAATGGGCTTGACTCAATGCCCTAGGACAGCCCTTAGCAGAGCAAGATTTGAGCAGCTGGATTCAATGGTTTCAAAGCTGCTCAAATGATTCAACCAAATGTCATGCTCTGAAAGAACGCATGTTTGTAGTGGGGCACCAAAATTAGAAGACATTGTACATGTTCTATTGAACTGGCAATTATTTGCCCCAGCAACAGCTCAATACATAGACACGTTATTTGGCAGAACCATATCCTGGGACTATGACAAAAGATTACCTTATTTTCTGCCCGGCACAAAGTTATCTGTAGTTATTAGAACTGTTGGGTTTATAGTTAAGGGTGCTCAATTGAGAAGATGTTTCATAGACCTCATTGGTGTTGCATGTAAGGTGATGAATTCACATGAAAACATATTTGTTTTGTATTTTAATATTTGTCTTATTTTATGTCTCTGCATTCCACTTCACTTTACATTGTTTTATCTCACTTTTTAATATTTGCTTTACTCTGTTTATTTTATTATTTTATTGCATCTTATCATGGCTGATCCCCATTGTTTTGATATGGTCAATGGACTAACAAATAAATTTATAATATTTATTTGCTGGCCAGGACAAGCATAGGAAGGTTTGCGAGTTTTGACCTTTCGCCATTGGTAAGAGGTTGTACTACTGGCAATTTATCTGAATGCAAATAAATGATGTGATGAAATTAGGAAAGTTCAACATTGCATTGTGGACTAAAACATGGTTGATCCAGGTTCAAACCTATTCTTGGCTATGGAATGTAGCAGAGTAATTTTGGATGAATCATGTCCCTTCAGCAAAATCTCCTTCACAACACAATGGATAAATTAAAGATGGAAAATGTCAAGTAAGACACATTGAATTCCTAGAAGAAGAGAAGGCTATAAACAAATAAACCTATCTAGGTGGAAGACTTCACTAACATTTCTGATTTCATACAGCTATTTATAATGGGATGGAATGATTATTTGGATGAAAGACCATCAAGAAATTTTACTGTTTATGTCCCAGGCACATGCAGCGAGTGCCCAGGACAAAGTCCATCAGCCACAGCCGCCCCTTCAAGAGCAGACTACTTGGCTCACCCCCCAGCCCTGTCTGGGAGACAGCGAAGGGCCCTGGCCTGGCGCTCCCCCCCTTAACAACATTTTTCACCACTGTTTCGGTGGGCGTAGCTTGGTGGAGGGATCATGTGCGTGAGTGATGTCAAGTTGGCCACACCCACTCAGTCACATGCCCCCCCACCTAGCCACGCCCAACAAACCGTAAAAATTTTGAAACCCACCCCTGGCCCATTCCTAAAATAGTTAAATTACCCATATGGAACTTCTGTTCTATAAGGTATGATAAATATGAACCATCATTTTTTCTGCACCCTTTTGATATTATTATTCCAGAGTTGGTTTATGGGTGAAATAGGCAAAATATATATTTTATAAATAAGATAGTAACATAAATTATTTTCCTTCTCTCAATATATATTTTAATGCATTCTTACATAAACCACATACATACAACAAATTATCTGTTTTAAAAGCTTCCATTTTCACATCCCTTTGAGTTTCTGCACATACTATTAAATCTCAAATCCTTTCTCTTGATTATCCTTCTATCGTCTAATATGTCATACATTTAGAAGAACAGAAGCTCAGGTAAGGACCCTTTAGCTTTCTCATCATCCTTAGATAGGAAAGAGATAAGGAAGCAGATGGAAATCAGATTAAGGCAAATAGCTTTCCTAATATGCATACTTCTAAAGATCAGCCAACTGGAAAAGCACTTCTAAAATTGCTGTGAGTCACATTGCAAGATTTACAGAGCAAGGTGGTATCATGGTGATTTTTCAACCTTCCTGCCTTCAGGAAAGATTCATCTAATTGGCTTGTCTGAAAAGGTATTCTTGATTTTCTGCTGCTAAACCTCTGAGTGTTGCAACATTTGAATATTCTTCTTCTTTTACGCCATAGCTATCTAATTGTCAAGCCCTTGAAAATATCCCCAGTCTCCTGCTAAATCAGATGTTATTACTTCCAGTTAGCAATAGCAATAGCAGTTAGACTTATATACCGCTTCATAGGGCTTTCAGCCCCCTCTAAGCGGTTTACAGAGAGTCAGCATATTGCCCCCAACAACAATCCGGGTCCTCATTTTACCCACCTCGGAAGGATGGAAGGCTGAGTCAACCCTGAGCCGGTGAGATTTGAACAGCCGAACTGCAGAACTGCAGTCAGCTGAAGTAGCCTGCAGTGCTGCATTTAACCACTGTGCCACCTCGGCTCTTGTATTGTATCCTTCTGAAAGGAAGCCGGGAGCAGTTCCATGTGGTTGGTGTTCCATTTTTCCAATAGCATTTGTTCTAATATAAAGGAATTTGCCTAGAAATGGTGGTGAGATGGTGGCTAAGCACCTCGTTACTAGTGAAATTCACTCCTAAATAGAGATTTTGAACAAACATTTTAGTCATTGTGTAACACCAGCCACTGCACTGAACTAATTTGTTAACATTTGTTTCTCCCTTACCTGGCAATGTTACTAGACCAGCTCAGTGGTTCTCAACCTTCCCAATGTGACCCTTTAATACAGTTCCTCATGTTGTGGTGACCCCAACCATAAAATCGGGGTCTCGGTTCCTAAGACCCTCTAAAATATGTGTTTACAGGGCTAATCCTGTAAGGAAGGCTGGAAGGAAACATTCTGTGTTGCTTCTAGCCTAATCCTTATTGCCCTGCTTACAGAAACTGCCTCTCCAGTTAACCCATATTACCATTGTAACAACTAAGGTGAAGCGCCCATCGACCTGAGTGACATTGACTTGGCCAGGCACACATGATCACATGACCACTGAGCCCCGCCTACCCAGCTGGTCATTAGGGCAGAGAACTGGTTGGTAAATTATTTGAATCCCACCACTGGTGTGCATGCGTGCGCAGTGCACGTGAACGTGGTAGACGCCCGGTTGCAATGGGATCCAGAACCCACCACTGCCCTGGTCCCATCTCTGCTTCTGACGCAGAGCCCTCATCAGAGCCTTCCCAGACTCCAGGAATGGCCCGTGTTCCTCCCCAACCTCCTCACTGTCCGAATCTGCTGCCAGATCCGCTGGCTGCTTACGGGCCACAGCACATGGCTGATTTCAGCTTTATATGATGATCTGAGAGAAATGAATAAGCAAATCTTAGGCAAAAATAAATAAATGTAAAAAGAAAACAAACTGAACGTTTATAAAAGAGCTTCCAGCCAACGAATGAATCACTAACAAACAGAAGCATGTTTTATTTATTATTTTCTGCCATTTTCCTTTCCAGTAAGAGGCTTTTCCAAACTTGAAAGGTTAAAGAAAACCCACTGTAAAGAGTTGCCCGATTTCACTTTTATGTCCAGGGTTTCCTTTGTTGTAGCTGCCTAAATTAGGGCTACCATATTCAGGATGCAAATACCTGGATCGTCAGTAGGTAGCTACAATGGAAGTTTATATGTTTCTTTGTTGTCACCCCCTGGCCGCCTACCGGCCTGTTCAAGTTCACCACCATCCTCGATCGCGCCCCCTCTGCCCGGCCTACCCCCTCCTTGGGTGCCGCCTCCTCCACTAGGCCGCAGCAGTGACGTCACCCGGAGCTCTACTCCCCGCAGGGAGGAGCTCTCACGGGAACATCCTTATCCTCCTGCGCCGCCTCTCCAACTGTGGCGTTCTGGGCGTGTCCGCCATCCCCCCTCCTACTTGCGCAACTACGCATGCACCATCACCGACGCATGCACCCTCGCTGGGGGGCAAGGAGTGTTGAAGCCCGAGTAAGTCCTCGGACTTATGAATGACAGCTCGGTAACAACCAGGCATGCCTTAACCAATCAGGCGCGACCTGCAAGTTGCCGGGCTGTCATACGCACGGCTATTGGTCCTTCCGTCTGACAGCTCTATATAAAAAGCTGTCAGACGGAGAAAGGGTGCCGGTCTACTACTGTTGTTCATTCTTGCCTGAAATAAATGTTGTGTTACTTATGGTTACCTCAGATGCCTCCCGCCTGGTTCTTTCCGCGGATCTAACACTTGGGGTCTTCTGGATTTTTGCAGACTAGAAATCAAAGATTTTTCTCATGCAGATACAGTCAGGAAACAGGAAATACATTTTCAGTGTTGTGATTTATGATGCTTGTGACAATCTGGCCAGAATGTACTGCTAGAAATTAGGACATATTGCTGGTGTTGAGGATTATGGCTGACATTAGCCACATCTCCTTCAAAATTGGGATTATCCTGGCAAAAATCAAGATGTCAAATCCCCTCTTCTGTGAGGTTAAGCACAGGAAATGTTAAGGCTCTTCAATAATTTACAAATCTGATTCATAGTCTAATCTTGATTTCTTCTCTGATTGCTTTCAACCTTAGTTGCCCCCTTCCATCTCATACTTTTGAATAAGAATGGTGTCACATATTGAAACAAGGTATTTCCTTGGTTAGGATAACTTTTCATTCATTTATTTTCTTGCGTTATGGGTTATGAGTACCAATTTAGTGCAGTGCAGCTAGAAACTGGCTGACAATGAATTTGTCCCACAAAGCTAGTTGGTTGACCTTGTCGAAACCTTGTCCAGTCACTTTCTCCCAGCTCTAGGAAGGAGGCAAGGGCGCAGTGGTTAAATGCAGCACTGCAGGCTACTTCAGCTGACTGTAGTTCTGCAGTTCAGCTGTTCAAATCTCACCGGCTCAAGGTTGACTCAGCCTTCCATCCTTCCGAGGTGGGTAAAATGGGGACCCGGATTGTTGGGGGCAATATGCTGACTCTGTAAACCGCTTAGAGAGGGCTGAAAGCCCTATGAAGCGGTATATAAGTCTAACTGCTATTGCTATTGCTATTGCTAAACCACTTCTGAAAAATCTTACCAAGAAAATTTCAGGGACTTGCCGAGGCAGCCTCCAAGAACTGGAGATGACTGAACAATTGAAAAAAAAATCTGTTATAATTTTTAACTTAAAGAAAAGTCCTATGATTTTATGACTTTTCCCATATACAGTATCAAAGAAATTCTCCTCAACCTTCCATGTTTTTTTTAATTAATAATGTTTATTGGAGTTCAAGAAGACATAGATAAAAGACTAATCCAAAGTATGCAAAATATAAAAAAGAAAAAGTGCAGAGAAAAAAGGGGACGGGGAAAAGGAAGAAAAGGTATGTAAAAGGAAAAAAAGATGTCCTTTCCACTTTTTCACGGAAAAATGCAATATTATTTGTACAAACTTCTTGTTGCAGCTAATGTACGTACTCCTGAAGATGTATTTCATTCTCCAATTCTCTCTTGTCTGTTCTTCTATTTGGTCTATTCTTGTTATAATTGGTTTTCGGCACTTAATTACAAAGGCAGGTTTATCTGTTAAAGTTATCTTGATATAACAGTTGTATCAAATTGGCTTCAGTTTTTCCATTCATCTTTTCCATTCTTTTCTATCTTGCACATGAAAGAATACATGCTCTCATTTTAAACTAGTTTTTCATCCTGGAACACTACTTATATATGCCATGTGGAAATTGTAGAATAATAATCCTGCATCCGTTTGCCATTTTTTTCTTTTTTTCATTAAAATTAAATTTGCTGCTTTTGTTTTCCTAAGGACAAACACTGTACTGTACATAGATCAAGCAAGGTTCTTAATATCTTGACTTGAAGACATAAAATGAATACATCGTCTATTGAATATTTTAAGAGATTCAATTTGTTAAAATATAAAAAATCTGGTAAGGATGATAACTTGAGATGGACATCTAATTACAAGAAAATAGATGTTTTCATAGCACAGTACATGTATATGGATTAGCATTGTGAAAAACATTTCCTTTTGAATCATTTTTTTAGTGTGAAATTCCACAGAACATCTAGATTTCCATGTGCAAAGCTTGGAAATGTGCTACTTTGAACATTTCAGAGTGTCCCAAGCTTTGAAGTGGCATTTGGTATTTTAAACAGCTGTCTCAAAACAGCTCACCTCACAGCTAAAATGGCAAGTTCAAAATATTTCAGGATATTTTGCATTCAGAATAGTTCAGAATCAAACATTTTGAACCCTAATATGAATGTTTGAAATAATCTCATGATACTACTGGGTAGTATATTCATTGTTTTTTTTTTTTTTTTTCTACCTATAATGCAGTGGTGGGATTCAGCCAGTTTGCACCTATTCGGGAAAACCGGTTGGTAACTTTCTAAGTAGTTCAAAGAACCGGTTGTTGGAAGAAATCTCCTTTTGTTTTTTTCCACTTTACAGGGCTAATCCTATAAGGAAGGAAGGCAGGGAGGAAACATTCTGGTGTTGTTTCTAGCCTAATCTCTATTGCCCTGCTTATAGAAACTGCCTCTCCGGTTAACCACACCACTGAAAATTACATTGTAACAGCTAAGGTGAAGCACCCATTGACCTGAGTGATGTTGAGTTGGCCACGCCCACACAGTCACATGACCACTAAGCCACGCCTACCCAGCAGGTCATTAGGGCAGAGAACCGGTTGTTAAATTATTGGAATCCCACCACTGCTATACTGGGTCCTAATTAACCTGTAGCAGGAGAGAATTCTATAGTAAAATTGCCATTACCAAGAAGATCTTAGCTTAGGTAAATATTCCGTAGCAACACCAGCAAAGTCTGTTCTGTTCAACGGATCTCAAGGGCTGGGATGATTTTTCATGAAAAAGATATTCCAACAAAACTACCCATCCTGCCAGTTGAACAGAACAGAACAGAGCACAGCACAGCAAAACAATAAAGTTGAAAGTGGCCTTGGACGTCTTCTACGTCAATTCCCTGTTCAAGCCCATCCCCATTCCATACAAGTGTCTGTCCCATCTCTTCTTTAAAACCTCCAGTGATGAAACATCCACAAGTTCTGAAGAAAAGCAGTTTCACTGGTTAATTGTCCTCTTTGTCAGGAAAGTTGAATTTTGCCCCTCCTTCTTTCCAGCAATTTCACCCATGTTCCTGCTTCATACTTCCTCCCTTGCCTTCTCAGCAAAGCTAGTGAAGAAAAGCAGCAAGCAATATAACTGACAAGGTCATTTATCAAATGGAGTCTTCTTAGCTGCCTCATTTCTGCTGTCCTAGGATTTCTCTTTCTTTCTTTTTTTTTTCTGTTTACATGTGGCCTCTGGGTTGTGAGATGTCAACTCTTTTTCAAAACATAAATGCTGGGTCTGGTTTAAGCTACCTATATTTCACTCCATTTTTTAAAGAATCTTCTGATGAACCGATATTTAGGAATGTTGGGATTTACAGTTTTATACAGATATAAAGGTTTCCCAAGTGCTTAGTGGGAACATGGTGGCTGTCTGATTTATTGAAAAAAAAAGTTGTGTCGAGCCGGATGCAATAAAATCAAGGCTCAAAAACTAAGCTGTTTCCTACTTTAAAAAATAATCTCCAATATGAAAGCCAAGCTAATGAATAATGCATAAAACCTGCATGAAACCCAACCCCAAATCTAATAAACCAAACCCAAAAGTAAAAGTTATGACAAAAAAATATATTTGGAAAATAACCCAAAGGAGATTATTTTATTTCTGACATTTTCATAAGATTTCCTATAGTTCTGCAGAGGAATTCAGAGGTATCATTGAATGTCTCAAAACCTTGATATCAAACTTATTTGAGAGACAAATGTGTAGCCTTGAATACATTATTTTTCAGGTGTCTACTAGGGATTGTCTTGTTAAAAATTGATTAACAACAGCATAGTTATAGAATTCTGTACACAAATTAAAATACTTCCAGACTTAGCTTGCTTAGGTTTTCTAATCCTTTAGGTAATTATTATTTTCTCATCTCATCCTACTGAGTAACATTTTGGGGATCAGCACATTGTTTTTGTCAGTTGCTTGCATGAAATCTAAATATTACAATGAATTGCTTTCTCAAGATTTAAGACATTAATCTAATATTTCAGCAATATGTCACATTCCTTTTGCCACTCCACTTTTGTGAATGAATGAGTGACTTTCTTCTTCAAGCAGTGATAGAGTTATTTATTGGCTCATAGTAGCAAGTTCATATCTTTTTAATCAGTTTCTCTTAGATGCATCTGAGACTTTCCGATGATTCCAACAAACTTTTTTATTCATTAATTTATATTCATTCATTCATTCATCATTCATTCATCATTCATCATTCATTCATTCATTCATTCATTCATTCATTCATTCATTCATTCATTCATGTTATATTCCTCCCATCTCACCTGGAGACAATTATGTAGCTATAGCTATAAACTTTACATTTATCTATCCAGTGGTGGGTTTCAAAAATTGTTCGAACCTACTCTGTGGGTGTGGCCTCCTTTGTGGGAGTGGCTTGCCGCCCATGTGACCGGGTGGGAGTGGCTTGCCGCCCATGTGACCGGATATGAAGATGCCGACGACACTTGTCAGAACCACCTTAAATTACCCCACACACAGCACTGGCATGCATAAGAATATGATGTAAACATCTTTTTTAAAAGACATCTTTGGTTTGCATTAAAACAACTTCAACACACGCAATGTTCTGATTGCACCACAAATGCAATAGTCATCCTTACCTTTCACAGAGGCACTGAGCTTTATAAATATGAGCATGTAGAATAATCATATCCAAGGACCAGTGGTGGGTTTCAAAAATGTTTGGAACCTCTTCTGTAGGTGTGGCCTGCTTTCCGGGTCCACTGGTGGAACCTCTTCTAACCGGTTTGGTAGATTTGACCAACCGGTTCTACCGAATAGATGCGAACTGGTAGGAACCCACGTATGTATGTATGTATGTATGTATGTATGTATGTATGTATGTATGTATGTATCTATCTATCTATCTATCTATCTATCTATCTATCTATCTATCTATCTATCTATCTATCTATCTATCTATCATCTATCCAGCATTCTATTATTTCAAAACAACCAATCAATTTATTAAATATAAAATTTGAGAAATTCCTCTTATGATATGCATAAAGCGAAGGGACACATGTCTAAACTGATTCCTGGTTGGTTTAAATATATTTATTTTTGTAGAGAGTGGATAGAGAATAATTTTGAAATCACTTTCATTTCAGTGGGGGGAAAAAACCATATTGTCCTTTACTTTGCACTAAAACTAAGAAATGATTTTCTCCCAGAATTTTAGAATACTAAAAGATCCTGCATAACTATCAGAAAATGATAGTCCTTCATTTGGGTTTGATTGTAGAAAATAAATGGGGAATTTGTTTAACAAGTAGTGGTTTGTTTAAACCTACCATTTCAGTTTCTCTTTGCAGTTGTCAATATATGTCTACTTAATTACTTCTTACTCTTGGAATGAAAAAAAACAACCTCAAGTTCATTATAGTCATATAAAAGCACAGCCCTCATTAACTAGAAGAATAAGAGAGCCCTCTGCTGTTCAAAATAATGCTTCTGATTAAATGTTAAGAGTACAAATTATATTGTTTTCAATATAATTCATACATCGCTACTCTAAAGAATCTTCCATTAAATCTGATTGGGATTACTTCCTCAGAAACAGGCATAAAATGTCAGATGCAGTTAATAATTTTAACATTATATTTTTAGTGACTTAATCTCTTGCCTTAATAATGTAATTAAAGTGCATGTACTTTAATCAAACTGAAATCCAACAGGATTAAGAATTTCAATAATTAGCTACCTTCTAGAAAAACACTGTTTATTACTAAATTTGTATACAGCCATTTCAGCAAATTGACGCCAAGGGTTGGGGTTTTTTAAACTCTGTTTTTAGGCATTGATCAGTACTAGTATTTTTTTTTTTAAAAAAAAACTTTCTTCCGTGTGCCGTGTGTAATTGGGAAAATTCCACTGAGACTGTACTACTAGATCTTTCCTTACAGAGTTTTTCTATAAATACTTTTTCTTTTTAGAAAATTTACTTCCCCTGCTGCAGGTGTTGTGACAGTCAAGGAATTCGCCTCTGCAACTCAATTAACTAACACAAGGACCTTTTATCTTCAGAGGTTGGGCCTTCGCCTGCAGGAATTCAATTTTTCATGTCTTCTTCAAAAATCAACAAAGCAGACCTCCTCTGTCCTGCTAAAGTTCATCACCATGCAGTGGTGGGTTTCAAAAATTGTTCGAACCTACTCTGTGGGTGTGGCCTCCTTTGTGGGAGTGGCTTGACGCCCATGTGACCAGATGGGAGTGGCTTGCCGCCCATGTGACTGGATATGAAGATGCCGACAACATTTGTCAGAACCACCTTAAATTACCTCACACACAGCACTGGCATGCAGAAGAATAGGATGTAAACTTGTTTTTTAAAAGGCCTCTTTGGTTTGCGTTAAAACAACTTCAACACACGCAATGTTCTGATTGCACCACAAACGCAGTAGTCATCCTTACCTTTCACAGAGGCACTGAGTTTTATAAATATGAGCATGATAGTGTAGAATAATCATATCCAAGGACCAGTGGTGGGTTTCAAAAACCTTTGGAACCTCTTCTGTAGGTGTGGCCTGCTTTCCGGGTCCACTGGTGGAACCTCTTCTAACCGGTTCGGTAGATTTGACGAACCGGTTCTACTGAATAGGTGCGAACTGGTAGGAACCCACCTCTGTCACCATGTCTGCTATTAGGATCAACAGATTTCAATAGGACCAAAGAAGATCTTTTTGTCTCTTAATGTTCACGGTTTGCCTCCTTGCATCTAATCTGATGCATATTTGTGTTCTTCTACTGTATAGCTTGCCTTGAGTCGAGTGGAACACAGCAATATATCAATAGCAATAGCACTTAAACTCAGCATATTGTCCCCAACAATCTGGGTCCTCATTTTACCAACCTTGGAAGGATGGAAGACTGAGTCAACCTTGAGCCAGTCAGGATCAAACTGTTGGCAGTCGGCAGAGTTAGCCTGAACTACTGCATTCTAACCTCTGCGCTATCACCGCCATATATCCAAATATATGAATGAATAAATGAGTGCATTAATGCATGCATGAATTCTTCCTGTTTTCCAATCCATAAATTAGACAGAATTATGTAATCCTTAGCAGTTCCTCTAGCAGTAAACTGCTAGAGTGCTCTTTATATTGTCATATTCATGTTTTAATCATTGATATATAATTTATTCCATAAATAGTCAATGACAGTGTCAACTTCGAAGCGAACTTCAGAACTATGACAGGCAGCTGAAATGTATATTATGATGCCCATCACATTTGAGGTGACTAGCAGTAGAAAAGTGTTTATTGGCTTTCCAGACCTTGATCAGCCATATCTGCTGTCATTGTGGGTCCCCCCCCCCCTACCACCACCACCAAAAAAAGAGAGAGCAAGACCAGCATTTGACCTGGGTACCTGAGAGACCGCCTCCTGCCAATTACCTCCCTCAGACCGATTAGATCTCACAGGTTAGGTCTCCTCCGGATTCCATCCGCCAGCCAATGTCGGCTGGCGACCCCCCGGGGGAGAGCCTTCTCTGTTGCAGCTCCAGCCCTCTGGAATGATCTCCCTGTTGAGATCCGGACCCTTACTACCCTCCCGGCCTTCTGCAAAGCCACCAAGTCCTGGCTGCTCCAGCTGGCCGGGGAGGCCTGTGAAATATCCAGCCTCACGGAAATTATGAATGTTGTGGTTTTGTTTTTAAAGTGTTGTCTTTGTCTAGTTTTCCCCCTTTCCCTTGTCTATTGTGAGCCGCCCGGAGTCCTTCGGGAGTGGGCGGCATACAAGACAAATCAAATCAAATCAAATCAATCAAGCATCTCTGCTGGAAAATAATCAGAAATATGTAGTAACACCAGAGAGTGCCACCAGGACCATGCAAATTGTATCACTGTTTCTAATTCATTTTACTGTAAGGCTGCAAAAGCATTTAGGTCAACGTAAGGATGTAAAACGATGGGACTAATTCCATGTCCCACCATCTTCTGAACAGAGCACAAAGGAAGCCAAAAGCGACTATTGTCTTGCCTAATTAAAGAGAAAGAAACCTTAAGCAAAGGCACCACTTGTGATTCAGATCCCTTCGTGACTTAGATCTGATTTCGATTTAAGGTGATTCAATTTTGGATCACAATAGATGAAGGAATGGCAGGAAGAGTCGAGTTAATTGGGTTAGGAGTGAATTAGGTTACTATGGTCTGTTGAAAAAAATTACATGTCATCACACTTATTTGTAGTAAAGTTTTAATTTTGGGTTGAAGCTCTCCATGTGTTATTGGGTGGGAGGAGGTGAAAAAGCTGGATCTTGGCTAAGTTGTGATTCAATTAAGCACACTGAAAGGCATTAGGCCAAATTTAGCAGGTCTACATTTGCAAAACTGCATTGGCTGGGTTGGCATAATGTGCTGAGCCAAACTAAAACAAACTGTGTTATAGCTTGTCACTACATTATGTGAACAAATTGAATCAACTTTGTATGTTTGGTTTCCTAAGCAGAAACTGTGAGTTGTCTACAATTAGCCCTTGCAAGAGAACCCTTTTTCTGTTGCCCTAAATTTAGGGAGATGAAAAACCCAGGCATAGCAAAACAACGTTATTCTGACAATGTTCCCAAAAGCACCCCTCTATACTTACAGTATATGCTAATTTTAAGTCCTTTTGCAGAAACTTCAACCAAAAATATATATAAAGATCTGGAGATCTGCGGGCGAGGGGAGGAGAATGAATATGTCAATCAGACATGGCTGTATGTTGAAATGCAAATTCCCAGTAGGCCAAGCATTCTCTTGGCTGGAGATAAAAAATTTTATGGCCAAGGTTTTGCATCCAGTAATGAGACCTGTCATTTAAATAGATTTCAGTGGTATTTGGAACCACGAGCAATCTTGCACAAGGGAACACTTTTAAAACGTACTAACGAAAGGTCTTTTTCAGAGCTGACACGCTCAGCATTCTAGAAAGGATGCTGGCTCCCAGGAGACATAAGTGATATGCTCAGGAAAGCTAATCTCTGTTTCTATTATTTTTGGTAAGAAGGAAAAGTATTAATGGGGCAATCCTATGCATATTTGTTCAGTAAAAAAAGAAAGACTCTTCTGTGGAATATAAGATTTATTTTCCTCTAAGATTTCGGCCAAAGTGTTGTGTCTGCATCATGACTATGTGTAAAAAGACCAAAAAAAACCTGTAATTCACAGAAGTGACAAGAACTTTGCAATCCTTCTAGCAGCATCTGCGAGGGATGTCAGAATGGCAGCTACAGCAGCATGAACGAAGCACCACTTCTGTATAAATGTTCTGAGGGATGGGGCGTCAATCCTGAGGCTGCATTTTCATCTTTTTCCCCTATGTCCTCCTTTCTCCACCTCCTATACCTCCTGGCAATCTCAGTGAGCTGGATTCTGGATTATAACAATGTAAGAGTAATGCATGAGATGGAACTGACTGGAGTTAGTCACCTAAGATTTCACGGTTGTTTTTTTTTTTTTTTTTTTTTTTTTTTAATGCCCTTATTTATTTGATTTGTAGAGTTGGCCATCTCACATATGCAACTCTAGGTGGCTTAAAATAAAATACATAAAATGCGCAATATAAAAAATATACCGGTAGACCTCAATTTACAAGAGTTAATTTAGTGACCATTAGGAGCGACAACAGCCAGTGCTTGATTTTCCTATAGGCTAACTAGGCTTCAGCCGAGGGCCTCAAGATCAAGAGGGGCCTACATTCAAATTGTTAGCAAAATTAAAATTACACTATTCTAAAAACAGTGAACACTAAAACACTGAACCGAAAATAAGGAGAAATTCTACGCATATGACTAATAAACAAACATAAAAATGTATTGGTTAAGATCGTTCCAGCGCCGCGGCAGTTGGGGAGCCCGCCCATGTTCCTGGCACCGACGGTCAGGCGAGAGGCGCGGCCGCTCCCAGTAGCCGCCCCATCAACACGGAGCCCACCAGCAGCCAGGCAGTTGAGGGCGAGGGGGCTGAGCCGGGCAGCTGAGTGCAGCAGGGGAGGCGGCTGCCACAGAGCAGAGCCGCCCTCCGTCGGGAGGCCAGCTATATATATTGATATATATTGATATATATCACAGTAATGATGTATTTTATTGTCTCTCATGTAATTTACAAACTTAAAAATGGGAGGTGAAAGGGCCTCATAAGTGGAATAGCCTAGGGCCTCTTTTCATCTAAATCCGGCCCTGACAACAGCATTGAAAAAGGTGATTTATGGCCATTTTTCACACTTACAATATGGCAGCATCTCACGGTCATGTGATCAAAATTCAGGCGCTTGGCGACTGACTTCTATTTATGATGGTTGCAGTGTCCCAGCGTCATGTGATCCCTTTTTGCGAAGTTCTGGCAAGCGAAGTCCATGGGGAAGCCAGATTCGCTTAGCAACTGTGTTACTAACTTTGGAGTTGCAGTGATTCACTTGACAACTGTGGCGGGAAAGGTCGCAAAATGGGGCAAAATTTACTTAACAAATGTCTCATTCAGCCACATACATCTTGGGCTCAATTGTGGTCGTAAGTCGAGGACTACCTGTACAATACCAAAAAAAAATAAAAGCTGGGCATCATAAAAAAAAGAGTATTCAGCAAAGCCAAGAAATGGGCCTGTTCCAAATTGCCCAGCCTAGGTTTAGGAACAAAATGAAGTTTTCAGAGGCTTTTATAAGCCCTTGAAAACTTTGTTTGTGACCAGTTGAATTTCAAGTGGAAAGATGTTCCACAGGACAGATGCTGTGGCAGATAAAGGCTCTCCTGCTGTGTGCTGCCAAACTCGGTAGGACCAGTAGAAACCATTGGGGCGAGACAGTCTTGCAAAGAACCCAGTTAGAAGTCACGAAGGGCTTTAAAGATAGCTACCAGCAACTTGATTGCACAGGGAAGTATAATGGAGACCTTTGCAGCTCCTGAAATACTGATATTACATGCATCAAATAACCAACATTATTAATTCCCTGTGCCACCACATTCTGCACCAGTTGAAATGCCCATATGTTCTTCAAGGGCAACCCCATGCAAAGTATGTTTATTTTATTTAATTATATCCCACCTTTATCATTTTTACAAATAACTCGAGACCACAAAATTAATTAATACTCCTTCCTTCTCCGATTTCCCCCACAAATAATCCTGTGAGGTGAGTTGGAGTGGAAGAAATAATTAGCCCAAAGTCACCCAGACTGAAGAGGCGTTAGAACACATAATCTCTAATTTCTAGACCAGCATTTTAACTACTAATCTACTCCAGCGGTTGTGAGGGCACATGAGTGACCATGAGCAGGGCTCCACAATCTAAGAACAGGCACAACTGTTGCATAATCTGAAGTTGCGGAAAGACCCTGGTCAAGGGTCAGCCATGACACTTAAAGAAAGAGAGAAGGGGAAAGAAGGGAATTCAGTACTGCTTCCCTACATCTCTCTCTCCCACTCTCTGTCTCCAGTTATCTGATGAAAAAGACCTGAGGGATGAAGTGAATAAAAAAAACTACAGGAATGTGATGTCACTACATTGTGTTAAAAAGTATCAGAAATAAGAAAGTACAACTCAAATTGAAAATAGGGTGCAAAACTAATCTCTTCCCAGTTATTTCACTGTAAAATATTGTGATGCACCTAAGCATACTTAAATACAGCATTAATAGCAGGAGTTAATGGATTCCACTACTATCAATTATTCCTTATTAGGGGCCTTTCTCAAAATCTATGTCTAATCGGGAAAACAAATGTAAATGAAACATATGCTAGGGCTTAGTGTTATTTAAATCAACTTTCTGTAAGGAAAATTGCTTAGAAATAAAAGCAGTATTCCTGGAATAACTGGATACAAAGAAGTATGTATTGTGAAACCCATGAATCACATTAAATTATTCATACCAGATTGATACAGGAGCAACTAGGAATTTGCATTCAAAATCACCCAAATGAATTAGAGAGTAATTTGAATGGAATAATTTATATGTGGCAGGCCAACTTTTCCTCTGACCAAATCAACAACTTAAGAGAGCCATCTGGTTCCGAAGTCCTAGTAAGATATTATGTGCTTTACATAGTGTGGATTTCATTTGAAGTGTAAGATCCACCTATTGTTACTTGAAAACAAACAAACAATGATTTCTTTCAAGGAATGGTAACATTTGAAGGATCGGAGATTATAATTCTACTTCCCAACCTTCTAGGAGGGTTGCAGGATGCCTTCTGATGATAAAATGAAACCCATAATTACAGTGTCGGGGAACTACAACTTCCCTGATCCTGGTTAAGCAGAAAGTGTACACCTACACAGTGTTTTAACATTTTGGACTAGATTACTAAGTGATCAATACCAAGTATTGATAGGTGGTCCACATGTGTCTGGAAACCATAAGCAACTGTGAAGGTTCTGAGTAATGAACCCAACCCATACAGCAACTCTGGTTGGTTTTCTCAAAGAACTGCTTTATTGAATGCAACTTGTCTGCACAATATAATTCCCCCATTTGTACGTTACAGCTATTTTGCTAATTAAAGGGAGGAGATGATTCAACATTAAGTATCATGGGGAGGAATTTAAGAAAGACCATACTTTGATGCTGTTTTAAAAAAAGGAATAGGTATATATTGCATATATTGTAGATCAGGGGTGGGTTCTGGCTGGCGTTACTGCCGGTTCACTCATGGGCGTGCTTCACACGTGCTCGGTATGTGCTGTGTGCACATGCACACTTCAATGGGAATTGTTCTGCACATGTGCAGGACTCCAAAAAAGATGGTGGCAGTGACCGAGGAACCAGTTTGAGGGTGTGGCCAGCCTCGGTTGCTGCCGGTTCTGCCACCAAGCCAACATCCACTACCAGTTCAGCTGAACAGGGCCAAACCGGTAGGAACCTACCTCTGCTGTAGATATGTTCAAGATAGATTTAATTTTGGTTTGTATATTAGGACTTTAGTGTGGAAAAGATCATATACTGTAGACCAAACTGTAAGAATGGTCAATCATATCAAATTGCTCAAAATGTGTTCAGTGAGCTAAATTCCAGGTGTGTGTTTGTGTGTATGTATCTGTGTGTGCATGTGTGTGTGTGTGTGTGTGTGATTGTGCTGTTAGAATGCAGGCATGACAACGATAAGATGCTTATCTTTTCCTTTCTCATTTAAATTATCAACACAAGTGATGACCCTCACGGATTGAATCAATTTAGATTTGCACTTCACTCTAAACATGTGATTCATTTATTTCTGCCTTTGAATGCTATGGAAACACAATTGATTGTAATTTCTTCAACCAACTGTAGTGAAACACATTGCAATTCTTGTTTAATGGTGATGACCTATTTTGAGATGTTTCTGTGAAAACAATAATTGAAAGTGATCTATTTGCTGTCTTTTAGCAAAGATGTCTATGTTCTATATTGACCTAGTCTTCCCAAAAGCACAAAGCCGATTTCTCATCCTGATAAAAACCCCTTTTGTTTAGTTTAAAATAAATTCCTCTCCAGCAAAGTCCCGACCAAACAAGAGATTTCACAACTACAGACCTTTGTCAGGCTTGGAGAACTGCCAGGCCGATATCTTCCAAACGCCACTCTGTGGCAGACAATACTTGGCAAGAAGTCAGGAACAGATCTTCACCCTGATTAATTGAACTAATTGTCTCCTGCATACTCCCCTCTCCTTACCCTTCTCTTTATTCCCTATAGGTGGGGCCATTCACCATCCATCTGTGGTTTTACTCTTGAGTCGACCATTGTTCCTTAGCTGTTGTCTTCTCCTGGCAGCTCTGCACATGTGCACACTGGGAACATGCTCCAGCTGTTCTTTTGCCCCACTTATCTCCGACTCTGAAGGCAGCTGACAGGTTTCCATTCATTGCTTCTTGTTCTGCTTTCAGGTCCTTTGCAAGGTTGAATCCCTCTTGTTACTCTCAGCCCCTTAGCTATTGGAACACTGCTAGTCCTTCTTTTCACTAGACTAGACATACCCAATTCCTGCAACTGTTCTTTGTATGTTTTAGCCTCCAGGCTCCTTATCATCTTTGTTGTTCTTTTCTGCACTCTTTCCAGAGGCTCAACCTCTTTTTTATAATATGGTGACCAAAACTGGATGGAATATTCAAAGTGTGGTCTTATAAGCCTTTACTGTGTATTTCCTGTACATAATGCATTTATAGGTGGCTTACTGTTCTGACTCCACTCGTCCCACACCTACACACACTCCGAGCCAAAGATAAGTTACGGCATTTAATTAACAGACGGACAGGTCCTTGGCAGCAAACCGGCACGGACAAGCTTGGGCAGCAATCCAGCACAGATAAGTCCTGGCAGCAATCCAACCTACCAAGCTCACAATAATGTTCTTCAACATTAGTTCCTGCATTGACTTCTGCAAGAGGGGTGTGTGCACAAAAAGTCCTTTTATAGTCTGGAGAGGAGCCTAATGACCACCAGCTGAGTGCAATTACCTCCTGTAACTGCGCAACTGTTCCTGACGCCTATTAGCTCTTTGGTGCCAGGCATCCAGGAACAACTCACTGCTGGCATCTGGATCATTCTCCCTTGTCTCCTCCCCACTGGCCCAAGGCTCAGGTGCCTCCTGGTGGTCAACCAGCCTCTTTGTGTCCTGCTTGGAGTCGGAACCCTGTCCAGGGTCCTCCACATCCTCCAGAGCCCACTCATAGGGACCCTTGCTGTCGGAGTCTGGTGGCAGCTCCAACGGCTCCTGCTGGGCCACAACACTTACCTAACAGAGATATTTTCCAGAAAAAAATTATTTCAATTTACGTATGCATTTTCTTGATTTATATGCACTTTTTGTCTGAACTTTTGTTTAATGGGAACATTTTGTATACATATTTTTAGCTGCAACATATTTTTAGTTACAACCTGCACCGCAAAGTTTGAAAAAGTGAATACTTTTGATACATTAATGTTCTCTCGGTCGCATAGAAATGCAAATATAATATATTTTAGGGCGCTGTGAAGTTCACATTTATTAAAGGGCAGTGCGCTGAGTTGGAGAAGCTTGCGAATTAAGCCTGGGGAGTTGTTTCAAAGCAGCAAATCAGATCAGATGGCTGTAAACCACTTGGAAACCCTTTGAAACATGTGAATTTTAGGACTTTTCTCTTGCTCTTGGGATGCCTCTAGGTAACATGTCCTGCTACAAATGCACTTCCAAATGCAGGAAATGCTGAGCAGATGGTAACATATAAGTTGGTGATAAATATAGGGAGTTTATATGACCACATTAAAATCTGTGCCTGTAAGGATTATTTTGGACTGATTGTAAGAGCTGAAACTGTCTAGAACTAGTCATTTCCATGCTTAAAAAGCGTCTTTCTGAAAACATCATGTCTCCCAAGGCCATCAAATACTGGCTAATTACCCACTGGCTTCAAAAGATAGAAGGGAAAAAAAAACACAATAATACAAATATTTATTTATTTGCATCTACATGCCACCCATCTTGCAGTTCAAGGCAACTCTGAGTGACTTACAATATAATAAAACATTCAGAGATGAAAACAATCCTAAACATAAAAACAGATGATTAAAATTAGAAAATATTAAGAATAAACTCAGAAAAGGGGTTTGGAGTGGAACAGTGGTGGCCCTCTTGTGTTACTGCACCAGCCGCCTACAGCTTCTTATGTCAACAACAGAGCCACATTTTAAGGCCAGAAGAGGGAGGGAGGATCTAACTTCTAGGGGTAAGATGTTCCAGAGAGTTGTGGGGAGGCATAATAGAAAAGGTTCTTCTTCTGGACCCTGCCAGGCAAAATTTCTTGGCTGGTGACATTGGCAGTCAGCTCCTTCTGTCATAAAAGTGGAAAGGCCCATCCCATTGAGGAAAGTTGGTTTCTAAGATACCTGGACCCGTGCCATATATAGGAAGCGTCTGAATGTCTTCCTCTCTTATTAGCAATTAAATGTTGACCTAGAAGCTTCTTTATTGTTTGTTTGTCAAACATGTACAAGATAAAAAGCATAGGCATGGACATAAACATGAACAAAGGAAGTAAAAAGTTCTAGTTGCAATAGAACTCCTAATCTAGCCAAGTCACATCTAATAGTCATCTTCCAAAACTAGCCAAGTTCTTCGTAAGGGGTCAAGTGTATGAGGAGCCATGATTTATGGCCATGTCCTGCTAAGAGACCCAGGTTAACATCTATACAAGAAGGTCAATTGGACTTTGAGAATGGGTTCTCATTTCAGCTGTAGCATCTCTCCCTCTTTTTTTTCCTTTTGCATTTAAGTTCATATATAACTTCTCAACTTCATTTCCCAATATAGATGATTGATGATAGACAGACAGACAGACAGACGTATAGATATATAGCAGTGACGTGCAGTCAGGGGAGGCAGGGGAGGCCCAGCCTCACCACTGTCAATCATGAAAAGGAAAAATAAATGTAAACGAGAAAAGGTGAGTGCTGAAGTTAGGCTAGCTAGCTGCTGCCACACCGTGAATGACTGCCTGTTTAAAAATAACAGTTTATTGGAAACATGATACACCATGGCAGAACTGGTGAAAGCTGACTCTAAAGTTCCCGTGGCTTTCACCTAATTAAAAAGTAAAAGTTTCCCCTTTCCCCCAAGTCACTGGTCACACTGTCCAATCCAGTTGCTGTCTGATTGCTTGCTTACTTCACAGGCAGGGGTGCAGTGGTGGGATTCAGCCAGTTCGCACCTATTCGGGAGAACCGGTTGTTAACTTTCTAGGCAGTTCAGAGAACTGGTTGTTGGAAGAAATCTCAATTTTGGTGTTTTTTTTCCACTTTACAGGGCTAATGCTGTAAGGAAGGCAGGAAGGAAACATTCTAGTGTTGTTTCTAGCCTAATCTTTATTGCCCTGCTTACAGAACCTGCCTCTCCGGTTAACCCTTATTACATTGTAACAGCTAAGGCTGTGTCCATCGACCTGAGTGATGTTGGCCATGCCCATACAGTCACATGACCACTGAGCCATGCCTACCCAGCTGGTTATTAGGGCAGAGAACCGGTTGTTAAATTATTTGAATCCCACCACTGCAGGGGTGGTATTCACTTACTTTCCATTCCGATTTGCAGCCTTCTGTGCATGTGCTTTAGCTTTAAAGAGTGCCTAAATGGGATGCCATAGAGCCGGGGTCGGTGGGCAGGTCCACTGGCGATTTCCACTACCAGTTCGGGCGCAACCGGTCTGAACCGGCAGAATACCACCTCTGTTCACAGGAAATATATAGCAGGGCTGGGGTTTGGCGTGACGTTTATGACTCCAGGGCCAATGTTGGTTGGCAAACTGGAGACAAAGCATATTCCGGGGACCAATAAACTGACCAAATGATAGCTAAATAAATAAATATGTGGTGTTGGGTCACTAGACCAGACTTTCAGAGATCATAAAGACTTTTCTACTTTATGTCCAGCTTTTAATCCACAAATTATAGATTTATAGACATGGATTGTGACATAGGTGTGCCCAATGCGATCTGTTCCAACCAAGTCAATGAGAGGGGAGTATCATATGTGGGAAACCAGGAGCCAGGATAGAGTCCAAAAGCACTGCAAGTTTATTCAGTGCAACCTATATACAAGAATCTGATCTACCAAAGGTCAAGGCAAATTGGTGTCAGATAAGAGTCACTGGGCTTCAAGGGAGGCTGAACTTAGGTCTCTTTCAGGCGTAGATGATGTGTTTGATCCTGCCCTCGGGCTTAGTCTGATCGCTCCCTACAAGGAGCTACATATGAGCCGAGGTGGCGCAGTGGTTAAATGCAGCACTGCAGGCTACTTCAGCTGACTGCAGTTCTGCAGTTCGGCTGTTCAAATCTCACCGGCTCAGGGTTGACTCAGCCTTCCATCCTTCCGAGGTGGGTAAAATGAGGACCTGGATTGTTGTTGGGGGCAATATGCTGACTCTGTAAACCGCTTAGAGAGGGCTGAAAGCCCTATGAAGCGGTATATAAGTCTAACTGCTATTGCTATTGCTACATCTATTCTCTTCTGTTGCAGTTATATACTAGTGATTATATCTGATCATGATTCCAGCATGGTCAGAGCAAAGGTATTGCCAATGATATGCATTCATTATAGCTATATTTCATCAGTTGTTAATTGGAGTTGTGGTGTTATTCAGACCCAACTATGGGTTTTTTTTAAAGTTCAAAACATCAAACATCAGACACTGGAGGCTGGGTCTGAATCCATTAATAGTGTAATGGCTAAGCCCCTTGGCTCTTCATATGTTATCTAGGAGGTTGAATGGACTAAAGTTAGTAAATAATACTGCTATACCTATCCAATGGTATTGGAGCTCAAGGAAGGGAACATAATTATTTCTCCTACTAAGAGCCAAGGTGGCACAGTGGTTAAATGCAGCACTGCAGGCTACTGCTAGATCAGCAGGTCAGCGGTTCAAATCTCACCGGCTCAGGGTTGACTCAGCCTTCCATCCTTCCGAGGTGGGTAAAATGAGGACCCAGATTGTTGGGGGCAATATGCTGACTCTGTAAACCGCTTAGAGAGGCCTGAAAGGCCTATGAAGCGGTATATAAGTCTACTGCTATTGCTATTGCTACTTTTAAAACTCATCTCGTCAACATATTCTAGCAACATTCTTTGAAACAGAATACATCTGCTGGATTAATTGACTTTTGTGAAGAGAAGGAACTCTATGAAGACCCAAATTCTGTATCTGGAATAGTGCTGTTTGAAAGAAATATTGTAGAGTGGTTTCTTCAGTAAGAAAATGGCCTTACATCCCTCTTTATCTCTCTATCTCTCCATTTCCATCTCTGTCATATATATCACATCCATCATTTATTTCTCTATAATTTCTATCTATTATCTATGTATCTATCTATCTATGTTGTATTTGTGCTGATATCTATCTATCTATCTATCTATCTATCTATCTATCTATCTATCTATCTATCTATCATCTATCTACCCATCCATCTACCCATCCATCCACCCATCCATCCATCCATCCATCCACCCATCCACCCACCAACCAACCCACCCACCCACCCACCCACCCACCCACCTACCTACCTACCTACCTACCTACCTACCTACCTACCTACCTACCTACCTACCTGTCATTGTCTGTCTGTCTGCCTGAATTTCATCTATCATCTGTAAATCTGTCTGCCTGTCTATCCATCATCTGTTTGTCTGTTTGTCTGTATCTCTCTGTGTGTGTCTATCATCTATCTATCACCTATCTGCCTGTCTGTCTATCTATCTATTATCTGTCTGTCAGTCTGTCATCTGTCTGTTTATCATTTATCTATCATCTGTCTGTCTGTCTGTCTGTCTATCTATCTATCTATCTATCTATCTATCTATCTATCTATCTATCATCTATCTATCTATATCTATCATCTATCTATCATCTGTCTGTCTGTCTCTCTATCTCTATCTATCTATCTATCTATCTATCTATCTATCTATCTATCTATCTATCTATCTATCTATCTATCTATCTATCTATCTATCTATCTATTGCTTTACTTTGTATTATAAGAAACCAGTGAGAACTACCATTTTTAAAATGCAAGGTTTCATCTCATAATAGGGGATAATGAAAGTCTCATTCCAGCTGTTCAGTATTTTTTCCCACTGACAGCAATCACTTTGTTTACTAAAGATAAAAGGTAGGAAAGATTTTTTTTAGGAACCAGCCATTCAAAAGCAGCCTTTAACTTAAAACATTCATACCTTCAAATGGAAAATCTAAAGACTGCGCTTAGCCCAGCAGTTGAAAAATCAAAAAGGCAATTCTCTTTTTCTCCATGAATAAAAATAACCTATTTGAAAGCCATTGTTTTATTCGAGCCACTGCAGTGATTTTTTTTTTCTCCCCCTTGAGAGGACATGTCAAACATACAGGAGATAAGAACATGATGCAATATACTAGAAGTTACAAATATATGAGGAAACAAGGAGGGAGGTAATAAAAGATGCCAACACAGTAGAATAGATTCTCTTCCCTACCCTCTTTCTTTCCCTAAAATGATAAATACTTTAGAGCAAGGTGTCAAACCTGTGACCCACGGGCCAGATGTGTCACACACTGGCTACCCCCACTCCCATTTTAGCAAAGGAAGGGAATCATGATAGGTCATGTGCAGTGGTGGGTTTCAAAAATTGTTCGAACCTACTCTGTGGGTGTGGCCTCATTTGTGGGAGTGGCTTGCCGCCCATGTGACCGGCTATGAAGATGCCGACAACACTTGTCAGAACCACCTTAAATTACCTCACACACAGCACTGGCATGCATAAGAATATGATGTAAACTTGTTTTTAAAAGGCATATTTGGTTTGCGTTAAAACAACTTCAACACACGCAATGTTCTGATTGCACCACAAACGCAGTAGTCATCCTTACCTTTCACAGAGGCACTGAGTTTTATAAATAGGAGCATGATAGTGTAGAATAATCACATCCAAGGACCAGTGGTGGGTTTTAAAAATTTTGGGAACCTCTTCTGTAGGTGTGGCCTGCTTTCCGGGTCCACTGGTGGAACCTCTTCTAACCAGTTCGGTAGATTTGACGAACCGGTTCTACCGAATAGGTGCAAACTGGTAGGAACCCACCTCTGCCCCACTCCCATTTTAGCAAAGGGGGGGAAGTTATGATAGGTCATGTGATAACACTGGGACGACGTGAGTTTGACACCCCGCTTTAAAGCAAATCTTCCTACAATAGGCAAAATGGACCATGATACTGTGCTTCACCAAACACTCTTTGAATCCAACCTCCTGCACTATCCAAAATAATTAATTATCTACATAATTATCTGTAAATCTTTCACATGGACACTGTAGACTGTTAAGAGTCGGGCCTTTTCCCCATGCATCGTTCCCCATACTTAATAATGGGGACTACAAGCAGGATCACTTCAAACAACAAAAGCGCTGGAGACTTGCGGTATTCATTTTTCCAGGAGTGTCTCTTTCTATTTTGATTTAAGTACACTGGTCAAGTTGGTTGGACAGCACTGATTAAATTTATTCCATGTCTAGCTTGACAGTGGGTTTACCACTTTAATTTTCTGCTCCAGCTATCAAAATGTCTTACGTTACCTTGGTAACAAAAGTGTTAGCTGTTTGGGATGACATAAAGGAATACTTTCAAGAGCTTTAGAGTTTAAAATATAAAACATAATCGTAATGCAAAACAACAGTTAAAAACAATTAATGAAAATAAATGGCTGTAGCTATAATCATAAAACAGAGGCTTAAAGCCGTTGTACAACATTGAGGCAGACCGTTTATATGGAAGTTGCTGAAAACATCTCTCTAAATGAGAGCCTCTCTCTTTTATGACTAAATGGAACCAGACAGAATTAGCCGGCAGCCTTCAGGTGTGAGTTTGCATAAATATGTAGTCAATTGTGCAGCACCAAAATGCTTGTATCCCCAAATGAACAGCCAGACCTCAACTTACAACCACAATTGAGTCCCACATTTCTGATGTTAAGTGAGACGTTGGTTAAGTGAATTTTGCCCCGTTTTATGACCTTTTTGGCCACAGTTGTTAAGTGAATCCCT
Organism: Thamnophis sirtalis; assembly: GCF_051295495.1. Lineage (NCBI taxonomy): Eukaryota > Metazoa > Chordata > Lepidosauria > Squamata > Natricidae > Thamnophis > Thamnophis sirtalis. Next base: position 127,030,568 of record NW_028261386.1, read on the forward strand.
GCAGTTGATAAATTAGTAACCTAGTTGTTAGGTGAATCTGGCTTCTCCGTTGACTTTGCTTGTCGGAAGGTTGCGATCACGTGACCTTGAGTCACAGCAATGGTCATACGTATGAACTAGTCGCTAAGCATCTGAATTTTGATCACATGATCATGGGGATGCTGCAAAAATTGTAACTTTGAAAAACTGTCATAAGTCACATTTTTTCAGAGCCATTGTAACTTTGAACAGTCATTAAATGAACTGCTGTACGTTGAGGACTCCCCGTACAAATAAGTAAACTGCAATCTCTGTTTTTGTCCTTATTACCTATGTTATCAATTGGACAGCATTTCTTTTGCTGTTGTCATTAATTGTGCACTTAAAACTCTACTAAGGACAGAAAGTAATTAGCCACTTTGGTCCGGGAAGCTAGAGACCAAGAAACTTTCAATTCTAGTTCTGCCTTAGCCATGAAAGCCAGTTGGGAAACTTTGGGTGAATCGCTCTCTCTCTCAACCCTCACCACCCTCCAGGCCTTCCGCAAAGCCCTTAAAACCTGGCTGTTCCGACAGGCCTGGGGCTAAAGAGCTGTTGCCCCCCCCCCTCCGTCTCGAATGGTATGACTGTTGTGTGTTTTTAAATTATGTATTGTTATGTTTTGTCTTTTTATTTCCTGTCTGTACCCCCCTTCCCTGATTTGAATTGTGAGCCGCCCTGAGTCCCCTTTGGGGAAAAGGGCGGCATATAAATGAAATACAATCAAATCAAATCAAATCAACCCAACTCACCTCACATGTCTAGAAAACAGTAGAAGGAATAGCAATAGCAGTTAGACTTATATACCGCTTCATAGGGCTTTCAGCCCTCTCTAAGCGGTTTACAGAGTCAGCATATTGCCCCCAACAACAATCCGGGTCCTCATTTTACCCACCTCGGAAGGATGGAAGGCTGAGTCAACCCTGAGCCGGTGAGATTTGAACAGCCGAACTGCTGATCTAGCAGTCAGCTGAAGTGGCCTGCAGTACTGCACTCTACCCACTGCACCACCTCGGCTCTTGAAGTTGTATTTCTCGGAAGAGCTGAGGTGGCGCAGTGGTTAGAGTGCAGTACTGCAGTCTACTTTAGCTGAGTGCTTGCTGCAGTTCAGCAGTTAACCCTAACCCTAACCCAAACCCTTCCATCCTTCCGAAGTGGGTAAAATGAGGATCCAGAGTGTTGGGGGCAATATTCTGACTCTGAAAATCACTTAGAGAGGGCTGTAAAAGCACTATGAAGCAGTATATTAGTCTAAGTGCTATTACTATCGTTATTGGATGTGTTCACTGCCTTGAGTTATTTGTAAAAGCAATGAAGGCAGGATACAAATACATAAATAGTAGGATCTCCATTTTGTTCTATATTAGTTGGACTTTGCCTTGATTTAGGGATATTCATCTGCAAAGAACAATACAGACCAAGGTAATTGAAGTCTGTTTTAAAAATAGAAACTACAGTACTACAGCAAAAGATAGAAGTAACTGGGAATTATTAATCTTGAAATGAAGAATAGAGTGAGACGCTTCAAGAGCATCAAAGGAGAATTCACACACAAGAAGGTGAATGTGTTCCCTGTATTTTCCAAGAGTTCGGGGTATGGATAATAGTCTCCAGTTATAGAAAGACAGGTTCCTAATAAAACGAGCAGCTTATAATGATACTGGTTACTTAGTCAACTGCAACAAAACTGGATGCATCCATGTAAAACTGGACAGCTATTCTGTTGAGGATGCTTTAATTTGAATTTCTACACTGAACAGAGGCTTTATGATTTCCTGAACAAGAGACAGTCTGGCCAGTGTCATATATATATATATATATATATATATATATATATATATATATATATATATATATATATATATATATATATATATATATATATATATATATATATATATATATATATATATATATATATATATATATATATATATATATATATATATATATATATATATATATATATATATATTATATATATATATAATAAATTCTCTTTCACCACTTCGCGGTGTGATTCTCTGAAGCCAGAGTTAGGTTAATACTTCATTACTTCCCTGACATGCAGTTTTGAGACATTGTGAATGTTTTGGGTTGCCACAATTCTTTTGTGTGAGAAATTTCAATCTGTTCTCGAAACGCCATTATCTGCACTTATTGCTGTATATCAGAATCAGTGCTAAATAAAAAGCCCTTGCAATATAAGAGAATCAACCTTTTGCATTCAAACAACCCCAGTGTTATTCAATATTCTGTTTCTAATAGCATCCAAGACCATGTCTGTTCTTGGGCAGTCACAAGCAGGCAACAAATAGAGACTCTTCCAAGGATATTTGCTCCATGGATGCAGTGGTGGGTTTCAAAAATTGTTGGGACCTACTCTGTGGGTGTGGCCTCCTTTGTGGGAGTGGCTTGCCACCCATGTGACCGGATGGGAGTGGCTTACCACCCATGTGACCAGATATGAGCCAAGGTGGCACAGTGGTTAAATGCAGCACTGCAGGCTACTGCTAGATCAGCAGGTCAGCGGTTCAAATCTCACCGGCTCAGGGTTGACTCAGCCTTCCATCCTTCCGAGGTGGGTAAAATGAGGACCCAGATTGTTGGGGGCAATATGCTGACTTTCTGTAAACCGCTTAGAGAGGCCTGAAAGGCCTATGAAGCGGTATATAAGTCTACTGCTATTGCTATATGAAATTATGAATTAGTACTTAGGTCGGTCCAAGTAGCTATTCAGAAGTTAGTGGTTAGAAGCAATCGTAAAGCAAGATATGGAGTTAAAACCAGAAATATTTTGTTGGCTATTTGAAAGGGAGTATAATATATATTTAATTTTACACATGTTAGCAGCTGCTGGAATTGTGTTTGCACAACAGTGGAAAAACAGAGATATGTAAATGAATAAATATTACAATGTGCAGGAATAAATAAATTGACAATTAAAATCAAGAAGACTTTGAATACTTTTTCATGTGGGATTGGTTTTAGCAATTGCCAACTAACGGAAACAGAAATTAGAAATCCAAAAGTATGAAAGAAAACACCAATTATGTAAGGAAAGATCCCTAAAATGTATAAGAAAATGTTACTAGATCATTATTAATGCGTAGATAACTGTGGGACATTACACACCCACCAGTGGTGGGCTTCAAAAAAAAATTGGAACCTCTTCTGTAGGTGTGGCCTGCTTTCCGGGTCCACTGGTGGAACCTCTTCTAACTGATTCAGTAGATTTGACGAACCAGTTCTACTGAATAGGTGCGAACTGGTAGGAACCCACCTCTGCATGGATGTTAACTATATGAACAAATAACATCTCATTTTGCTTTAAATAAGCTATTATGTATTACTAAACCTCCACCTACTATTTACTAATGTAGCTTGATTCCCTTCTTCTTACTAGCAATAGAGGACATGGCTTTTGTTTATAATTGTTCTGGTTTAAATTGCAGGAGAAAGCTAATGTGCTAATGTTCATCCTTCTTCCTTACATGCAATTAAAAAAACTAGCACATTAACATAAACACCTAGAAGGCATGGCCAGTTTGCTTGAGGGAGTCCTGTTCAATATTCTTCTTTTCCTTTTCTTGCTAAAGGAGTAAATTTCCAAGGCAATTTTGATGAGTGCTAAAAAATAATTGTGATATCTTGCTGCAGTCGCCTTTGAATCTATCTTATTCGATTATTTGCTAGTAGGGCACAGCATTACAACATCAATCATGTGCCTCAGGAAGTATAATTTACTAAACTACCTTCCTCTAATTCTGACATACAATATATTGGTACAAGTTGAACAGAAGGACACTGTGGACTTTGATAATACAGTAAGTTGTTCTGTGTAATTAATAGCAGTTGCATATTTTCTAAGGGTCAAATAACTGTTTGGTAAAATGTTGAATAAATAATAAATTCTACTTGATAACTAAGCAAAGACTCGGAAAGCTCTCCTGACAGTATTCTTCAGTGTTCTGACAATCTTTTTTATCTACTTATAATACTATCTCTCTATTGTCTGTCTGCCTGCCTACCTACCTATCTGTCTACCTAATGTGGGAATTAGTATTTTTAACGCAAAACAAAACAAAAACCAAATAAATCCACAAATCAGAGTAGATAGAAGGGATTTGGGGCCCAGGTGAAGTCCTAGATAAATTTCTGTAGATAAATGCTTTCCAAATGAAATGTTAAAACTATACATTTAATCTGCGCTAGCCACTCTGCAATTTTGTGGAGCCGAGGTGGCACAGTGGTTAAATGCAGCACTGCAGGCTACTTCAGCTGACTGCAGTTCTGCAGTTCGGCTGTTCAAATCTCACCGGCTCAAGGTTGACTCAGCCTTCCATCCTTCCGAGGTGGGTAAAATGAGGACCCGGATTGTTGTTGGGAGCGATATGCTGACTCTGTGAACCGCTTAAAGTGGGCTGAAAGCCCTATGAAGCAGTATATAAGTCTAACTGCTATTGCTAACTGCTAATCTACCAATTGACTAATATGGAACTGTGTTAGCCTATGAATGGGATTGCAAATTTCCCCTGAGCTCTATGTACCTATTGTCTAATGCAGAACGTGATTAGTCTTGAATAGACTGGCCTTCTCCAGAACACCATCAACTTAATCTACTCGTGTAAGATGGAGCCATATTAGCCTACGTGTGGATGAGTTGACCCAGGCACGAAACACTTTTTGTAGGTGGGGCTAGAAATCAGCCAGCGATAGGCTCTATCCCTTTGTATCCTTAAATATTTATAGGCTACTTCAGCCTGCTGATTTATTTAGTCCCCTCCCACTTGCTTCTCTGACATCCAGTGCAGCTGCATACACTGCAATCCTCTTAAATCATCCCTGCCATAAACAATAGGATTTCTTTAAAAAAAAAAAAAAAAAAAAAAAAAAAACATCCTCTTTTGATATTTTCAGTGATCACAGATCAGGGTTAATAGAAGTTGATTATGATGTGGTTTCGATCAACAGAACTTGAAAACAGAGAATGAGACAGATGGATAGTTTACTCAAAGACCGTACAATTCTCAAATAATGCAATAGCTTTCATTAAGGAAGGGTCTCCCTAGGCATGAACCCATCATATCCGAGACATAAATAAAATACATAAAGATAAGTAGTACATTAATTATGTGAAGAATTTTCTATTTCATAAATAAGTAGATGAGACTCCAATTACATATTTTTCTTATGTATGCAAGATGGAGGATATATATATACATATATACATACATATACACATACATACATACATACATACATACATACATACATACATACATACATACATACATAGTGTCACAACCCCTGGTAAGCCCCAATTATGGGAGGAAGCTAACTGCTTCCATCATGTGTCAATCGGTTCGTCACAAGAGTCCATCACGACAGAAACCCAATATTTTTACTGTTGCCTTTGTTATATTTTCATTTGTGCTGATAAATAAGTCTCCCTTTATATATATAAACACACACACATGCTGTAAATCATCAGTGTCTGGAAGTGTTCCCAGATTTGTTGGGAGTAGAACTCCCTGAATCCCAAGCCTCTGTTATCATTGGTGGTGTTGAATGTGAATTTTAATCTCAACCTATATGGTAATTGTTATTCATTCATCATTGTCAATGAAGACCTCTACACTGTTTTTTAAAATCACATTAACTCTAAATATGGTGCATCTGAAAATGATTGATCAGGCCAATTTGGGCACAAAATGTTCTCACGCACGTTGGACAGATAGGTGTTGGCACTGCAGTTGTGCTAGTGGTTCTGAGCTTATGCAGCTCATGCTTACATTGTGCTTCAACAGTGAACCTTCCCTCATAAGCTGGATGGTCCTTGTGGGTGAGGCCACACCAAGTAGGACAGTTTGTGCCAGCAACACAGGAGCTTATATCTATATCAAGTAACTTGAGAGAGGCCTTTTTGTGTCTTTGAAATGTTTCTTTTGCCCTCCATGCAAACATCTTCCAGCAGAGAGTTCCCTAAAAAGGAACTGCTTAGGGACAGTATGTGCTTGTCTGGCACATAGATAAGTACATGATCTGCTGTAATGGACTGTAGGGATGAATTTGTGGAACCAGTTAAAGAGGTGCCATGTAGGAAGCAATCAAACAAGAGGAAAGTTAGTACTTCCAGATTTGCAAGATTCTGTTAATGAAGCCTTACAATAAAATAGGATTACTTCATCTAATCATGTTTCCTGTCTTGTTTACATGGCAAGACTGACATCAATCTTGAAAATCTGGAAGTATAAACTTCCCACAACCACTGTCTGAACAATTAAAATCCTTCCTTCCTAAGTATCTCTTTCTGACTTCTAAGCCACTGGAGGCTCCTGCTTCTCTTGTCTGATTGTTCCTGGATATCATCTCTCTTTTTTTTCAATATATTTTATTTTTATTATTTTTATTATTTTTACATTTAAAACAATGCAGTACCACGAAGTCGGAGTGACCATACATTCACAGTATATACAACTAGTCACAACCATTGACAATTAGCCTACTTAACACATTATCAATCCTTCTGTCCAATCACAATATATACAGTTTGTTCCAGTCTGGTCACCTTGTCTTATACCAGTCATAAAATCTGTTCCAGACTTCAAAATATTCTGATTCCCCTTTATTTTTAAGTTCAAGAGGGAGCCTATCTGCTTCCGCACAGGCCAACACTTTTCTGAGTATATCTAGCTCAGATGGTGTATTTTCTTTTTTCCAATATTGTGCATAAGTTATGCGCGCCGCAGTTAGTACATGTATAATTAAATAAAGTGTATCTTTCTTGAACCCCTCCGGTATTATACCTAGGAGAAAAATGTCTGGTTTAAACAAGATTTGGTTTCCCACCATTTGTTCCAACCATGACTGAATCATTTTCCAATATTTTTTTTGCCTCATTGCACGTCCACCACATATGATAAAAAGTGCCTGGTGTTTTTTTTACACTTCCAACAATTTGGGGCCAGATTTTTAAACATTTTGGAGAGCCGTGCTGGAGGGAGAAGCCATCTGTAGAACATCTTATAAAGGTTTTCTTTGTATGCCGTAACCATTGTTAGTTTCTGATTAAGTATCCAAAGTTTTCCCCACTTAGCCAATTCCACATTGTAACCAAATTTTTTCACCCAGGCGACCATAGTTTCTTTGACATGCTCCTTCTCTAGCTTGTATTCCAACAAAAATCTATACAACACTTTGATCGGCCTGTTTTCTGTCTGTATCAAAAGTTTATCTAATGTTATCTTTGGCAATGCCTTCCTTCTTCCTATCCTGTGCAAACCTTGACTGTATCTGTAAATAAGACCACCATTCTACTTGTACTAGGTATCATCTCTTTAACCCATTCTGCAATATCATCCTCTCATTCCATTACACCTGCCTATCAGTTCTGCGCTGTCATCAGCCATGTGTAGACATGCTCTAGGGGGAAAACAACCTTTAGTGTCAGAGACTTTGATTTGCCATTTGATGCCTAATATCCTTCGAAAATAAGTCATGTGGAAATGATTGAACTGCCTTCAATATACAGGTTTCACAGACGGACAGCAAGTACCATAGCTCTGTAGAACTTCATTTTTGTAACTGAGCAGATTCCACAATGTTTCCATAGAGTGGAGATCAGTTTATTGAAAACAGATCTGATTTATGTTATTCCGCAGTTGCCTTCTATGTGAATCACTGCTTGGGAAAGGATATAGCCAGGATAGTTAAATAAGTCCACTGACTCTAATTTCTGCCCTTTGATTGTGATGTGAATAGGCTGATGTGTGGACTTTCGGATGTTGATGGAAGTCCAAAGTTGTCACAAGTGATGAAGAATTACCTTGAATCTCTAAGCCATCCAGGTGTAGTCATCAGCAATGATGAAGCGCCTCAAAACAGTTTCTTTCATTTGGAAGTAGCTTGAAATCTCCTCAGGTCAAAGAGTTTTCCACCCAATATGTACTTGGGGCTGATTCCAACATCATTATCCTGGAAGGTATCATTCAACATGGCAGTAAGCATCATGCTGAACATTGTGGGTTGAGAACATAACTTTGTTTGATGCTCTTAATGACAAGAAACACCTTAAAGGATTCTCCACTATCCAAAACCCTAGTCATTATGTCGTCAGGGAACTGACATATGATCTGAGTAAATCCGGTATAGCCAAATTTTGACACAATTCTTCACAGATCTTGTTGGCTAACAGTGTCAAAGGCTTTGATGGGTCAGTAAAGGTTGTGTAAAGTTCATTATTTTTTCCCTTACTCTTCTTCTGAAATTGACAGAGAGAAAAAAATCATGTCAATTTCCCCTCAATCTTTGTGGAAGCCACACTCAGGCCCAGCTCCAGGTTGACTAGCCAGTTGATTTAGCAGGAGTTTTACAAGGGTTGTTCCTGAAAAGGAGAACAGTAAGATATCTTGGTAATTGTTACATACTTGTTGATTGCTCTCCCTCTTATAAAGGTGTAAAATAGATGCATCTTTAAGTTCCTGAGGAATGGATCTTCGCTTTCTGAAAGACTAAACAACTTGGTGAGTTCCTTTCTAAGTAAAGAACCAGCAGTTGGTCCTTCATGTATAGTGTCTTCCTCTGGAGTTTTGCCACTAGATAGCCGGCTGACAACTTTTATGACCATTGGCTATGCTGGCTATAAATTTTAATCCCAGCATATCTGGAAGTTCCATATTTTTGGACTATAAGATGCACTGGTATATAAGACTCACCAAGATTTCAAAGAGAAGTAAGAAAAAAAAAATGTCCTCCTAAGCCCCCAGGAGCACTCTGCAGGCTTCAGCAGGGCTGGGGGAAGGCAAAAAGGCCTCTGTTTTTTATGAAAAATGGCCCTTTTTTGCCCATATTTCATAAAAACAGGGACATTTTTCCCTTCCCCCAGTCCTGCTGAAGCCTACAGAGTGCTTCTAGGGGCTGGGGAAAGGGAAAAACGCCTCTGTTTTTGTGAAAAATGGTTCACTTTTTTACCCATTTTTCACAAAAATGGGATGTGGGGCTTCAGGAAGCCAAAAATGGCTCTATAAGACGCACCAGTGGTGGGTTTCAAAAAAAATTCGAACCTACTCTGTGGGTGTGGCCTCCTTTGTGGGAGTGGCTTGCCGGCTATGTGACCTGATGGGAGTGGCTTGCTGGCCATGTGTTCTCTCTCTCCTCTCTCTCTCTCTCTCTCTCTCTTTCTCTTTCCTTCCTTCCTTTCTTTTGTCTCTCTGTCCCTTTTTTCTTTTTTTCTTTCATCTCTTTCTCACTTTTTCTTTCTTTTTTCTTTCTTTCTTTCTTCCTTTCTTTCTCTTTCTCTTTCTCTCTCTGTGTGAGTCTGTGTGTGTGTGTGTGTGTGTGTGTGTGTGTTTGTGTGTGTGTGGCTCTTTGCCTCTCCCTCCCTCCCTCCCTCCCTCCCTCCGTGTGTCTCTATGTGATTCGCTCTGTGTTTCTGTCTGTCTGTCTGTCTGTCTGTCTCTCTCTCTCTCTCTCTCTGTCTCTCTGTGTATCTCTCTCCTCCAGTGATGAGTTTCAAAAAAAATTGGAACCTCTTCGGTAGGTGTGGCCTGCTTTCCGGGTCCACTGGTGGAACCTCTTCTAACCGGTTTGGTAGATTTGACGAACCGGTTCTACCGAATAGGTGCGAACTGGTAGGAACCCACCTCTGAGACGCACCAACATTTCCAAGCTCTTTTAGGAGGGAAAAAAGTGCATCTTATGCTCTGAAAAATATGGTACACAGTTGCGGGGAAGTATGGTCTAGGAAATGCCCTAGTCTTCCATTCTCTATTGTTCAATTCTAGGAAATTCAAAAGTAGTTTGGAAAAGTTCTTTCCTTAGCATCTCCAATCAGATAATAAAAACTAAGAGGTTTTTTTTTTTTCCTTTTCCTTAGGTCTAGGTATAGCATTGTACAAGGTTAGTGTACTGTCCTTGCTCTTATGGGCCACAAATTCTGTGGCCTCAGGGGAGCTCTAATGCATGTTTCTTATAATTATCCAGTCAAATCTAAGCACATTTTAAGTCCCATTATTTGCAACAAAATTGTTCAAGTATTTAGTAATGATCCACCATGATTGAACTGCCTTAACTGTTCTTAATTTTCTTTGGATCATTTACAATAATTATTTCCTATATGTTTAAAAAAAAATCAAAGAAGAATCAAATTGTACTGACTTGTGTCTAACAATGTCATAGCTCTCTGATTAAATTTTATGTAGAATAATCATTGCCTGACAAAGAATGATATAGTCTTTGGGAGTAAGGCTAATACTCTAATGTTAATCAAATAGTAATGGCTACACTTGTGAGAAGGAGAAATTGCATTCTTGACTTGAAGTTGAAATATTTTCCACGATTAAACTTTCAAAACTATTGTTCAAGTTATTAGTTTTCCTGATAGTTACGCTGCCTGAAACTCATAAAATTTGAGGTTCCATATTATCTAAAAGATCACTTTTTCCATTCCACATTGTTCTATTAGATATCTGTTTATTTCTGCTCTATTTTTAGAAAAGCTATACATTATATGAAAGAGAAGGGTTTTGGTTTTTTTTCAGAAGAAGTAAGAATTGCATTTTGCTTTTCTTCATAAACCTTGAAACTGTTATGATCTGCTTTTCAGATGAAAATGATCTGCTTTGCTATTGCCTTCATGCTCACCCTAAAGATCAGCACAAAGAACAGAAACACACTCTGCTAAGCTGACTTTATGGATAGCAAATCTGTGTCAGCGGAATGATGAGTTCAGGCTGATTAGGCTTTGCAGACAGGCAATATAGGAAATTATGCATTTCATTATCTTTTTAAGGATGGCTTGCTTTGCAGCCTGTAATAGTGTAGCTTGAAATAATATTCTTTCCACTCGGACTAAGTAGATGAAGCTGACTTCTACGCTTGGTCACTTTTTATTATTGTTGTTGTTCCAATCTTTAAACCTGCATGGTATGATTTAAAAGTTCAAGAACTGTTTATATACAGAGTTAAAATACCTTTTTTTATAATAAACTGTAATTTTGGTCTCAATGTATGATTGTGTGCGCAAAGAACAGATACAAATTGTTTTGCCCAGTACCTTGATTCAAATGCTTATTGGTTTGGCATTAATAGCTGCCCAGAGTTACCTTGAAGCAGTGGTTCTCAACCTGTGGGTCAGGACCCCTTTGGGGGTCAAACGACCCTTTCACAGGGGTAGCCTAAGACCATTGGAAAAGACATATTTTTTGAAAAAATACGGAAAACATAAAATAATTTTATGGTTGTGTTGTAGAAAAGACTGGACACAAAAGCCAGCTCTTCAGAGAAGGAAATGTTTATTGCGCAGGTTCAGAAAGAATGGCCTGAACAATGAGTGAAAGTCAGGAAATTCCTTATATAGTTTATCGCTTTCAGCTAAAGCCATCTATTAGTTTTGGAAACACCCCTCAAGATTTGCCCTTGAGTTACAGCAATATTATGTTTACAGGAAGTCATAATACATAAGTCAGCCAACGGACAGACATAGCATGTATTTTGAGGAACTAACAATATGTTTCTACCAAACAGATTTACAGTCAAGCCAGCAAATAGGCCAAAAACAGATACTTTGCTTCAGCATATTTCATGTGCAGACTTCCTTCTACCCCGTGTCTAACTGCACCATGTCCTAAAAGCAAACCTTGCAATTCTTATATGAACAGTTAAAGCTTAATATCATGAAAACCTAGTTTGGTTCAGGCTTGAGGCCTACTTCGGTTCGGCCTGCCACCTTAGTTGGGGGTCACCACAACATGAAGATTAAAAGGTCGCGGCATTAGGATGGTTGAGACGCACTGCCTTGAGGGAAGATGGTCAGCCTATACATTTTATATATGAATGAATGAATGAATGAATGAATGAATGAATGAATGAATGATGGATAGATAGATAGATAAAAGAATTACTCTTATGGGCAGTGGAGGCTAGGGTTAACATTAGATTTTTAGACTTCTATTTCTGTAAACCCTGAATTTGTTCTCCGTATCGTCCAAAATATTTCTGAATATTTTTCTGCAATTCATCCACTAGTGCCCAGACTAAAATCATACTCTAAAATAACTTGAGTGATTTGTGATGTGTGCCTTTTGATTAACGGAGCAGTATGTATTTAAATGTTTGCTCTTTAGCAAAGTCTACTATAGTGGCTTCTGAGTAATTCCTTCAAATCCATTTAATTAACCGGTTGTATTATCGTACTACAATTTTGCCATTAATTCCCTAAGTGTTAAGAAGATCATCCACATCAGCTCATGTGGTATGTAATTCAGAACGAAATGTTTCATTATTGTGGCAATATCTCACATTGGACATCCACTGGATCACTACAAATTTCAGTGATATATCCTACAGGGATACCTTTAGAAAATGGTTAACTCTCAAAACATCTTGGGGCGATAGATAATAAATGAAGCCATTTTTCTTCCCTTTGGTATATAAAGGAGGAGTGCCGAATTGTGTCACAACCTTTTCACATGAATAAACATGGAGAGGTGGTATGATTGAATGAGCTTCTCTCAGATGTCCCAGGAGGTAATGACAGCTAAGAAAACAACCAAAGGATACTGACAACACTGATTTAAACTTTGGTGATACCTTAGGCTGTCAAAAAAGACAATGGCAAAAAACCTGTTAGCTGAAAAAGTTTGTGGATTAAAAGATTTCTTTCTAGTACTCTTCCAAAAAGAGAGAGACAGACTGACATAGAGAGAGAGAGAGAGAAAGGAAGGAAGAAATAAATAAATAAATAAAAAAGAAAGAAAAAGAGAGAGAGAGAGATGAAAGAAAAAAAGAAAAAAAGGGAGAGAGAGAGACAAAAGGAAAGAGAGAGAGAGGGGGAGGGAGAGAGGGGGGGAGGGAGGGAGGGAGGGAGAGAGAGAACACATAGCTGGCAAGCCACTCCCACCAGGTCACATGGCCGGCAAGCCACTCCCACAAACGAGGCCACACCCACAGAGTAGGTTCCAAAAACTTTTGAAACCCACCACTGATCTGAACTAATACTAACCAACCTCATTTCACTTAACTACTTGGTCAAAATGGTCAAAAGGGCACTTTTCACGCAGAAGAACAAATTAAATGACAATTGTGCTACTTCCCAAATAGACCATTGAATGTTTTCCAAAGGGAAAATAGCTCAGTGCACCGGAACACTTTTTTTTTGTTTGTTCTTAAAGAAAGAAAAGTGGAAAGGAGCAGAAAAAAGGAGAACAGCTCTAAAGGTTAGGAACAGCATTTGAACTTTTTTCTCTTTTAACATATTTCATCTGAATGCCCCCCATTATAGAGCACAAATGTTCTGAAATCTACAACCACTTCCTATTATGGAACCTATTTGAAATGATTAGGACGCTTTTAATAAACTGCCAGCAAATTGATTTTACAATGTTGCTGTGATAAAAATAGAAGTAGGGAAAGTGGTTTCTTTTTCTCCATAATTACAATTATCCCCTTTCAGCGAGGGCTTATCTAGAAATCTTTGTCTCCATACTATTAGAGGTCCTCCTTTGAAAACCACAACATATTGTGTGATAGTAAATTTATAGCAGGTTTATACAAAGAGTATAAAGAATTTTATCATGACTAATAATTATCTTGTAATTGTCCTTTCCTTTTCAACACTTGCCCTCTTCTTCCCACTGCCAGTAGTTTAGCTATCATTTCTTAATCGTGACCTGTCAAAACCGCGTTCCACAAAAGCGCGGTCGACGAAATCGCGTATGTGACGTCATCACAACGCGATGAAAAAGATCGAAAAATTGAAATAAAAATTAAATTACAGCAAGCCGATTCACATAAAGGTAAGGGTTAGGTTAAGGGTTAGGGTTAGGGTTAGGTTAAGGGTTAGGGTTAGGGTTAGGTTTAGAGCGTTAGCGTTACATTTAGCGTTAGGTTAAGGGTTAGCGTTAGGTTTTTCGTTACGTTAAGGGTTAGGTTTAGGGTTAGGTTAAGGGTTAGGTTTAGGGTTAGGTTAAGGGTTAGGTTTAGGGTTAGGTTTAGGGTTAGGTTTGGGGGGTTTAGGGTAAGGTTTTCGCTTTATTTTTACATTTTTCGATCTTTTTCATCGCGCTGTGATGACGTCACATAAGCGCTTTCGTCGACCGCAATTTTGTCGTCCGTGGTTTTGTGGTGGAACCTTTCTTAATATGCTTATAATTTTGAATACCTCTAGTACAGATTTTGGCTAAACTAAACTTTTATTACGAGTGGCCAGGAAATATTTTTTTTTTCTTTTGCTACTTTACCATTCAAAAAGATTAGGCTTTTTTTTTTTAATTCTTCCAGCTCAGAATTTCCTAGTTCTTTAAACCAAACTGTACAATTAAAGGATGAACTTTTTACAGATCCTGAGTTCTGGATAAAGCAGCGTTACTTACAAACTTCAAATTGTGAGAGTTCTTCAGAATTGACAGATGTACCAAGGACAAAACAAAAGGCTATATTTTTATTACTTTGATAGGCTTTTCATAAACATTTATTTATAGTGAAGATCCTCTGAGTGAGGCCATAGTAGCAAATGAATCTGAAGGCTAACACTGCTACTTTGTGTAGGACATAAGTCAACTGAGTTGACTTAATAACAATTTACAAAGGAAAAGTTTTGCTATTAATGTTTGTAACTTCACTTACAAATGCACGAGATACATAGTAACATATACAGTATTGTGGATTTTGTCAAGAGGTCAAAATATTTGATTTGCTTTATTTTTATTGAAAAGTTTTAATAAATTTTACAAATATTTCCCCTTCCCTCCCCCCACCTCAACTTTCCCCCCTCCAACCTCCCTCCCCCCCTCAAACCCTCCTTCCCCCCCAACTTCCCGGAGCAAAATACAGGGTATAAACATTTAACAACCATACACTAACATAAGCTAACTAACTATAGCATCCTACCTCCCTCTTGTACTTTAACTCCCCTTTTATTAAACTAACTTTAGATAAATTGAATTGAATTGAATTAAATTTATTATATTTCTATGCTGCCCTTTTCCCAGAAGGGACTCACGGCGGCTCACAACCCAAATCAGGGGGGGGGGGATACAAATAGGGAAAAAAAGACATAGACAAACAATACCACAATTTTAAAAACAACTCAACAGACACACCATTCAAGCGGGGACAGGAACTCATCAGCCCCAGGCCTGTCGGAACAGCCAGTTTTTAAGGGCTGTGCGGAAGGTCTGAAGGGTGGTGAGGGTCCAAATCTCCACAGGGAGTTTGTTCCAGAGGGCCGGAGCAGCCACAGAGAAGGCTCTCCTCCGGGTAGTCACCAGTCGGCATTGGCCAGTGGATGGAATTCGGAGGAGGCCTAATCTGTGGGATCTAATCGGTCTATTGGAGGTAATTGGAGCAGGCGGTCTCTCAAGTACCCAGGTCCAATACCATGAAGGGCTTTATAAGTGACGACTAGCGCCTTGAAGCGTATCCGAAGACCAATAGGCAGCCAGTGCAGCTCGCGGAGGATAGGTGTTACGTGGGTGTACCGAGGTGTACCCCCAATCGCTCGCGCAGCTGCATTCTGGACAAGCTGAAGTCTCCGAATGCTCTTCAAGGGCTGCCCCATGTAGAGCACATTGCAGTAGTCCAGTCTTGAGGTCACAAGGGCATGTAACATTCCTTGTTCTTTGATAAGCTAATTGAAACTTCTTAATCCGATGTTTATTTTGAATGTAATCAATCCATCTTCTCTATTCCAACTTATATTTCTCATTTGAATGGTCCTTCAAATATGCTGAGATTTTGGCCATCTCTGCTAAGTTTACTACTATTCCATTCTTGAATAGTAGGCAATTCTTCCTTCTTCCAGTACTGCGCCACCAACAATCTTGCTGCCGTTATTAAGTTCAAAATCAAATTAGTCTCTATAACTGTACAGTCTGTAATTATACCTAGCAAGAACAGCTGAGGAGTAAACTATATATCCTCTTTTTAAGAATATTTTGAATAATCCACCATATTTTTTATCCAAAATGCTTTAACTTTTTTACAAGTCCACTATACTTGATTTGTGACAGATAAAATCACTGATCAGTTAAGACCACATCAGGGTAAACTATACTTACTCAAACATGTTGGGTCCAATTTTTTTTTAAAGGCCAGGTAAAGCCCCCAGGAAACCTTGGAAAACAATATAAATATATAGTTTTTAGTAAAAGTTAAGATTTTCATATGTAAAAATGCAATTCAAGAAAAAAAATGCATATTTCTCCATCTGATGTCTCTGAAAAGAGATGTTTTGAATGCCAGATTCACAGCTACATTTTGCTTTGCTATCTTTGATTGATTACATCGTGCACATTAAAAAATTACAATTATTTCTCTGAGCAGAATGCTGTTTTGTTTGTATTCCTTATTAATAGACCCAATCATGGCAACAGGGTATTTTATTCTTATGTCATGCTGAGCTAATATTGTTACTGTGCTACCATAGCTTCTCCTAATTGTAGGCTTTAGTTTACTCATCTATGAAACTCGCATAATAATGTACTTATCTCCTTCACAGGGGTATTGTGAAGCTTAATGAATTAATTTTGGAGAGTGCTTGAGATCTGCAGATTATAGGTATGCTGCTAGTGGAAGCAAATAATTATTACTTTCATTCCTACTCTCTCTTTCTGAAGATATTATAAACTATGAATCAGTCATTGCAGTGAAAGTTACATTTATTTCAGACTGGCAGCAGGAGACCTATATATTTGTAATTGAAGCATTGGATACATGCATCAAGACTTACCAAGAATTTTGCAGTCTTTTGTGTGTTTCTTCCTTTTGGAAGACCTCTCAAGAGCTCTGTTTTACATGGACATATATTGGTGAGGAAGATGGGCAAGAGAAAATCACAATATTATAGCCTGTGTAACACAATTCATGCAGGGGTAGGTTGCTGCCGGTTTACACTACTGGTTCGCAACCTGTGTGTCTGTGTGCTGTTCAGGGGTGGGTTTCTGTTAGATCGGCGGAAGGAAAACAGCAGAGGCATCTGAACCAAACTCTTTATTACAGGCAAGAACGAATACAGATGGTAGACCGGCACCTCTCCTCCGTCTGACAGCCTTTTATATGGAGCTGTCAGACGGATGAGCCAATAGCCTCGCGTATGACAGCCCGGCAACTCGCAGGCGCGCCTGATTGGCTAAGGCGCGCCTGGCTGCTGCTGAGCTGTCATTCGTAAGTCCGAGGACTTACGAGGCTATAACAGTTTCAACCGGTTCATGGCGATCCCCACGAACCGGTTGGTCGGCGAACCCGGAAGTAAGTAACTTCCGGGAACGGCGAAGGGCCCGCCCACCCACACTCCTTACCGGTCTTTGAAGGCTTCTGCGCTTTCAACCAAGAATATATAAGAATTGTTGTTAAAGATCACCAGCTAGCAATCAGAGCAATGAAATATGAATATTTCTCTACAGTATTTGCAGGTTGCTTGCCAGCAAACATAGGGTCCCCTAGACTATCTGGTACTGACTTTATCTAAAGTGACTGTTGTGACTCAGCAGAAGCTTGCTGTGAGTTGCGTCGGGATGCAGGAATAATGAGCAGCTGTTGCTCATTAGGGTCGTCTTCTGCAGATAAAAAATGGATGGTGCCACGCCTTAGTTGCAGAAGTCAACATCGTTCGTCGTTCGTGCTTCATCGTTCGTTTGTTCATGAGTTCAGTTTTGAGATTCAAAGAGGCACTTGGATAAGTGATTTGCTTTCTGTAAACCTGGTTTGCTGTAAGAGCTTTTTGTTTTTGCTTTTGCTGTGTAACTTTTTGCCAGAGACTTTATCTACGTTTATTTTTGGGCTCGCAGCCAGCTTGAGCCGGGACTGATAAAGATATTTCCTTTACATACATACATACATACATACATACATACATACATACATACATACATACATACATACATCAATACATACATACATACATACATACATACATACATACATACATACATACCGGTACATACATACATACATACATACATACATACATCAATACATACATACATACATACATACATACATACGTATTATAAATATATACATACATACATACATATATCAATACATACATACATACATACATACATACATACATACATACATACCGGTACATACATACATACATAAATAAATAAATAAATAAATAAATAAATAAATAAATAAATAAATAAATAAATAAATAAATAAATAAATAAATAAATAAATAAATAAATAATAAATAAATAAATGCATACATACGTATTATAAATAAATAAATAAATAAATAAATAAATAAATAAATAAATAAATAATACATAAATACATACATACATACATATATCAATACATACATACATACATACATACATATCGGTAAATAAATAAATAAATATATACATACATACATACGTATTATAAATAAACAAATAAATACATACATACATACATACATACATACATACATACATATCAATACATACATACATACATACATACATACATACATATCGGTACATAAATAAATAAATAAATACATACATACATACATACATACATACAAACATACATACATACATACATACATACATAAACATACATATATCAATAAAATAAATAGATAGATAGATAGATAGATAGATAGATAGATAGATAGATAGATAGATAGATAGATAGATAGATAGATAGATAGATAGATAGATAGATAGATCAATCAATCAATCTTGGGTTCATGGTATGTTTGGGTGTAACTATCATAATATGTAATGCATTTTTAATCTTATTTTTAATGTATACTTTTAACCTGCTCCAGTGATATTTTTTTTTTTTGAACTACTTTGTATTTTTCAGTAGGAGAATGGTGTGTGGGTATGAATGTGTGTGTATGATCATTCTGTATTAAAATGTTATTTTCATTCTTTTAGCTCAACTAAAACTGTACATACAATTTTTGAAATATGTCATCAATCTTTTCTCAAAAATGTGCTTCCTGTTATCTTAGGCACACACACTTATCTTCAAATTATTATTTGAGTAAAGGTATCATTTGTTTCTGTGCTGAAACCTTAAACTGTAACGTGTTAAATGGGAAAATATATTCTCCAAATATTACAAACAGCCTAGCGTATTATTCGCATAATCCAACTGCTACCATTTCTTTATTAAGACTCGGAAAGCAAAATGCTTACTAGATCTTCACTCAATTGAACCTTTGTTCGATGTTGCTTCTTTTTAAAACTATGAAATCCTCTCTGGTTTTTTTCCCCTTCTTATGTTTAAAGTTTTCTTGTGGCATAGGATGACTATAATGAGAGATGCCTCAAGCACTCTAAGCAGGATTTCCTTTGCAGATATGTAGCTGTAAGGCCTACAATAGAAATTGTTCAAATCAAGAGAGAGTATCTGTTACTTCAAAGGAACTTGAACAGGCAGAAGGGAGTGCCACCTTCTTTTCATACAAAGTGAATCTTTTCAAGGTGATCAGGTATTTTTAAATCTGGGCAACATGAAAAACCTTTACTTGCAGTTGTCTATTGCCTTGATCAGATTTAACCGGCATCGAAACTTAAGTGAGTATAGCTGCTGGCAGTCTTTTTAGCAGCTAAGGTACCAAGGTAAATTACAGACACATCGTTGTGAAAGCATTGAAACTATTTTTCTGAAAGCCATTAAGGGCAGTGTTTTTCAAGCATGGCAATTTTAGGATAGCTAGCTTCTATTCGTGGGCTGTAAGTAATGGTGAAATTCAATGTTTTTTTACTACCGGTTCTATAGGCGTTGTTTAGTGGGAGTG
The DNA here is from genome assembly GCF_051295495.1 of Thamnophis sirtalis. Taxonomy (NCBI): domain Eukaryota; kingdom Metazoa; phylum Chordata; class Lepidosauria; order Squamata; family Natricidae; genus Thamnophis; species Thamnophis sirtalis. Next base: position 127,050,333 of record NW_028261386.1, read on the forward strand.
GCTTGGTGGATGTGACAGGGGAAGGATACTGCGAAATCCTCATTCCCACCCCATTCCAGGGGAAGGATGCTGCAAAGTCTCAATTCCCACCCCACTCTGGAGCCAACCAGAAGTGGCATTTGCCGGTTCTCCGAACTACTCAAAATTTCCGCTACCGGTTCTCCGAACTACTCAAAATTTCCGCTACCAGTTCTCTGAACTACTCAAAATTTCCGCTACCAGTTCTCTGAACTACTCAAAATTTCCGCTACCAGTTCTCCAAACTACTCAAAATTTCCGCTACCAGTTCTCTGAACTACTCAAAATTTCCTCTACCAGTTCTCCGAACTACTCAAAATTTCTGCTACCAGTTCTCCGAACTACTCAAAATTTCCGCTACCAGTTCTCTGAACTACTCAAAATTTCCGCTACCGGTTCTCCGAACTACTCAAAATTTCCGCTACCAGTTCTCCGAACTACTCAAAATTTCCGCTACCAGTTCTCCGAACTACTCAAAATTTCCGCTACCGGTTCTCCAGAACATGTCAGAACCAGCTGGATTTCACCTCTGGCTGTCAGACTCCTGAATGCAACACAACACCGTAACTATTCAATATGATAGGCTTGTGGGGCTAGCATAATGTGCAGTATGTTCACACTGGTGTAATATAATGTAACATTATGGATGCATATGTATATAGGATTGTGTGTCTGTTAGGTTGATTTACTGGGTTGGGATAACTCTTTACTTATGAGTTATTGAGATGTATTTTGTATCTGGAGGGGGCTGCACTAAAAGAGGCTCATCCAATCTCATGGTACACAGGTTGTGCATTGACAATAAAGGTTTGAATTGAATTGAATTCTTCTAAGTCTCATCTATTTTATAATCTTTTTAAAAAAATCAAATAAAATGTTTATTTTTATATACTATGCTCCAACTCATTTATTTTCCTGCACAAATATTATGTGTCTATTCGATCTAATTGTTATTTTAATGTGTTTACCTTTTGACAGTTAGAGAAAAATTATTTTGTTCCAGAATGTGTTTGTGCTCTAAAGAGTAATCTTTTGAGTTTAATCAACAGTCATAAACACATAAATATTGTTTAAAGTTGGTGATACTAACTGAACTCCTGAAATAATGAAAATATATATCTTCTGTATTTCTAGATATGTTTTTTTGACTCTTTTACTAAAAACAAGGGGGCATTTTAATGATTGATCTCCAAGATAAGAGTTAATAGCATGGTTTTTTTGGTACAGTTATATATATTCTCTGTGAAGGCCAGCTTAAATGTTTTCTTTTGCTGGTACCTCCATCCCAACATAATCATTTCTAATTAAATATTTGAGAGGAAATTCATTTTAGGAAAGCTTATTTAGCTTCTTCAAAGATGTCCCAATTTCCTTGAAGTTCTGTCTGGCTGTCGTTGTGAACAAGCAAGGACGGGGGTCAAATCACTAACCCCTACCCTAACCCTTACCTTAACCCTAATCATGCTTCTGTTGGCGCTCTTTTGTCGGTGCGCCTTTGTGGGCGCGCTGTCGATGTTGTGGTTTTATCACCACAGTTTTGACAGCACGCTGTTGTCGGGCACGCATTTGTCGGGTCACGGCATAGAAGGGTTCTTCCAATAATTTTAACTCAATACCTTTATTGATTCAGCCCAAAAGTACATTGGCTCATTTGGTAGCTGCAGCACATCGCTGTCTCATGCTTAATCTGTGGTCTAACAATAGATCTAACATATCTGCCTCACAATTACTCCGCTAAGCCATACTGTATGTCACATAAACTTGTCCATCTGGTTTTTCCTGCCTAAGAGCAGAATCAATCATGTTTCACCACTGAAGAACATTGTGTTGAATAGGGCCCAATGTCCACGCCAATCAAGATCTTTTTGAATTTTGAATCTGTCTTCGGAAAAGGAAGCAATCCCACCTCACTAACTAACCCCAAGATGAAACTTGTTAATTAAATTATTTGCAGAATAAGCTAACTTTAGGAAGTTGGGGAATAGAATTGTTCCCCTTGAAACATGGGAAAGAAGTCTACCTCTGAGATAAGAGTATAAGTGTCTTGAATGCAACCAGGGCTTTTGAAGCTCTCTCAAAAGAAAGGTGGAAAAAGGCAGAAGGAAAAGAAATAAATTCCAGATAATTAAAAAATTTGTACATCTATAATATAATTATGAATAACAACCGTGAAAATGCTTAAACTACAGTGCTCAGAATTCCCTGATAGCATAGTCCAAATGCTAAGTCAAAGTCCAAATCTACAGTTGTTTCATTGATTTATTTTTGAAAAGACATAATTCAGTTTCAACACAACATAGAATACAAAGAAATAGAAAAAAATAATAATAAGGGGGATGGGGGACTTAGGGAAAAACAAACTTGTGCGTTTGTGTGCAAATCTTGGTGGGAGGTTTTTTTGGGCAGGTGTTAAAGTTCCAAGGGAAAAGGAGAGAAATAAACCAGAGGAATTCCCAACAGCTTTACCTAACACACTTTGTACACAATGTACACAATGAAACAGAGCATCAGCTTTTGAGAACAAGCCAAAACAGAACCAATAGGGTATTTTTTTATGCCAATATAGTTTTATGCCAATACTGTTTTATGCCAATATAGTTTGAATGATTTAAGGATGGGTAGAGAGCACTTTATTTTGGTAGTGGGAAAAAGCCAAAGAAACATGCTTGAAATAACATAAAATAAAATTTTCTTTTGTATCCCACCTTTATTATTTTTACAAGAAACACAAGGCAGAGGAAACAGGGACATTCATAGATATAATATACAGAGGAAAATCTCCTAAAATGTAAATCTTGGGTACTTTCCAACAAGTCAGCCCTATATTTAAATAGAGTTGGTTTTTGCCAACTAATGTGTGAAAAAAAATAATCAGGAGGCTTGAAGGGAGAGTTTAGATTTTATAAGGAATATTCAGCTTTTAAGTGTTGTTTTTGTAGCAGCTGGGATTGGTAATTGTTAATTCCCCCAAACTAGATTCTCAGAGGTCTGATTAATAAGATTTATTAGGGAGAAGGTTAAAGTAACAACACTAGAGGCAAATACTTGCCTTTCAAATGAGAAACTTCTATATATGGGCAAATTAGGGCAGCAAATTCTGTTTCTTTGTTCTATTTTCTTTGGTGCTTTTGAGGCTGAAGAATAACAATGTGTGGCATACACAAAATCTGATTTTTTCTTATTGAAGCTGAGGTGGGTTCCTACCAGTTCGCACCTATTCGGTAGAACCGGTTCGTCAAATCTACCGAACCGGTTAGAAGAGGTTCCACCAGTGGACCCGGAAAGCAGGCCACACCTACAGAAGAGGTTCCAAAAATTTTTGAAACCCACCACTGGTCCTTGGATATGGTTATTCTACACTATCATGCTCATATTTATAAAACTCAGTGCCTCTGTGAAAGGTAAGGATGACTACTGCGTTTGTGGTGCAATCAGAACATTGCGTGTGTTGAAGTTGTTTTAACGCAAACCAAAGATGCCTTTTAAAAAACAAGTTTACATCATATTCTTATGCATGCCAGTGCTGTGTGTGAGGCAATTTAAGGTGGTTCTGACAAGTGTCATTGGCATCTTCATATCCAGTCACATGGGCAGTAAGCCACACCCATCTGGTCACATGGGCAGCAAGCCACTCCTACAAAGGAGGCCACACCCACAGAGTAGGTTCGAACAATTTTTGAAACCCACCACTGTATTGAAGGATGCCCTGCTGCTCATTCTATTTCTTTTCTCTCCCAATTCAGGGAATAAATATAAAACTGGAATTTATGAAATTTATGGCTTATAAATTGTAGGGCAAGATATCATCGAAAAACGTTGTGTTCTGCAAAATATTTCCAATGGAAGCATATAATTCAGTATTATAGCAATTACACAGAGAGATTTGAATTCATTGAAAGTGGAATGGGAAATAAAACAATTCGGGGGGAAATAAGAATATTATTCTCTTGAGGCCACCTTTTTCTTAATGAAAACATCTTTTTTTAAAAAAACACAGTATATCCTAATTTGCAATAGTTGAAATTTGTTCTGTGTTTGTAAATAAATTGCAAAATAAATCAAACATGAAATGTTAATCTAACTTTAACAGGCAAAACTTGTTTTCATATGTTCATAAATGTGATTAAAATGAATTATTTTTAATTTATTGTTTCTTCCTACCTAGGGAACAAATGAGGAAATATAACATTTCTTAGAATTCTTTTTTTTTTGTACTTCCATTTACAGTATAACAGATTTTATCGCCATGCCTAGAATATCTATGTGACTGTCTCTCCCTCCTTCCCTCTCCCTCTCTCTTCCTCCCTTAAATACTGTTTCTCTGAAATTAATGAGTTAAATTGAGCTTTTTCTACTCAATAATTCTTTGACCAGAAATCTCACTGTTTGATTTTATAGCATCTGGAAATCTGTCTTCTCCATAATTATATAAATTGACAGAGTAATCTTACATACATTTATTCAAAGGTAACTTACTAAAGTTAAAAGGAGTTCTTTCTAAATTAGTAAATTTGTGGCTATAACTCTGGATTAATGAACTTAAAGCATAGTTCAATTAAATATTGTATCTATATAATTCCCTTTTTTCAATTTATTCCACTAATGTAGGAATATTTCATGAATTTCATGAATTATATTTAATATTTCTAGCAAATATGTTTCTTCATGTTTGTACTTTGAAAATAGTTGAGTGGACAACAGGAAACAAATTACGTATTAAATATTAATATGTTCACACAGTTTTTAAATATCTGTATTTATAGTTTAATACACTAATTACTTTCACTGTTGAATTTCTATTATAATATAAAGAGATCATAAATGCTTTAAATAGGAAAGGTGCTGCATTTATTTAAATAAATAAAAGATTAGCTTGCCTTATTTGTCCAACATTTTATATTATAACACCAAAAGTAAGCTTTGCCTTAAGCTTCTGTTCTTCCACAGTATTTAAGATTTGATTTTAAAGCAAAAGAAACCTCATTTGTTAGCATACCAATCAACCATAAACACAACAAAAATAGTATTATGCAAACAGAGAATTATATTTTTTTAAAGAATCAAATTACTTTATATTTAAATAATTATTAGCCTAAAGAACAAAGGAAGTGGGGAAATTTTTTTTTCAGACTATAACTTTCTAGAGCAAATAAAGTTTTGTTTTCTTCTATTTCTGACATCATCGATTTATAGAACCATCCAGTTCATGATGAGTTGAAGCAGCAAATCTGCAGAGAAGACAACGCCAACAATCTTTATTATAGATTATTATGGATTCCTCAGGCTCTGAGTTTGTAGAGAAGAACTTGCTTTGCCAGAGTTTATTAGAGGAGGCATTGGATTGTCGGCTGTCTGCGACAGGTTTTGTTATTTAAAAAAATTGGATTCAGTAAATACAAACGCTGACTCAGAAAATGGAGAATCAGATTCAGAGCTGGCTGAGTGCCAGGATTAAAACAAGATGGAGGTTACAGAGAGGTAAATCAGTGGATATTGGTGCAACTTCTTGTGAAGAAAAGGTGTCATTTCCACTAACTAACAAAGCTGGAGGGTCTTGTTTTTTTAGGCTCAACCCCCAATCTCTGTCTTATTAAAATAATTTTACTGGTTTTTTTCCCCTATATCTTATGACTGTGTAAATCTAATAACGTCCATTGAGAATTAAGTGTGCTAGTATCAGTGGTGGGTTTCAAAAATTGTTCGAACCTACTCTGTGGGTGTGGCCTCCTTTGTGGGAGTGGCTTGCTGTCCATGTGACCGGATGGGAGTGGCTTGCCGCCCATGTGACCGGATATGAAGTTGCCGACGACACTTAAATTACTGCACACACAGCACTGGCCTGCATAAGAATATGATGTAAACTTGTTTTTTAAAAGGCATCTTTGGTTTGCATTAAAACAACTTCAACACACGCAACGTTCTGATTGCACCACAAACGCAGTAGTCATCCTTGCCTTTCACAGAGGCACTGAGTTTTATAAATATGAGCATGATAGTGTAGAATAATCATATCCAAGGACCAGTGGTGGGTTTCAAAAAAATTTGGAACCTTTTCTGTAGGTGTGGCCTGCTTTTCGGGTCCACTGGTGGAACCTCTTCTAACCGGTTCGGTAGATTTGATGAACCGGTTCTACCGAATAGGTGCGAACTGGTAGGAACCCACCTCTGGCTAGTATACTGTAACTACTATTCTCTCTGTATGAATGTACTGTAAGTTCTTTTGCAGACAATCGGCTGAGTAAGAAAAAATGTCATGTTTGAGGAATGTAAAGGTTTAATTAAATAGACCAATAGTATATTGAATCTTATTATTTGCCTTACTAATTGATTATATGATCACAAGCCATTTTTGACTTGTAGGAAGCACAATTTTTTTTTCTTTCTATTTGACAATCTTGTCTGTAATATGATCTCACAGGTCTTCCAAAGGGGCTTTCATTGCCACTGGAATTTACTCCATCCAGTGGTGGGTTTCAATTTTTTTTCGAAACTACTCTGTGGGTGTGGCCTCCTTTGTGGGAGTGGCTTGTCAGCCATGTGACCTGGTGGGAGTGGCTTGCCAGCCATGTGTTCTCTCTCTCTCTCTCTCTCTCTCTCTCTCTCTCTCTCTCTCTCCTTCCTTTTGTCTCTCTCTCCCTTTTTCCTTTTTTTCTTTCATCTCTCACTTTTTCTTTCTTTTTTTCTTTTTTCTTTCTTTCTTCCTTTCTTTCCCCTTCTCTCTCTCTCTGTGAGTCTCTCTCTGTGTGTGTGTGTGTGTGTGTGTGTGAGAGAGAGAGAGAGAGAGAGAGAGAGAGAGAGAGAGCGAGAGAGAGAGAGAGAGAGAGAGAGAGAGAGAGTGGTGGGTTTCAAAAAAAAATGGAACCTCTTCTGTCGGCGTGGCCTGCTTTCTGGGTCCAGTGGTGGAACCTCTTCTAACCAGTTCGGTAGATTTGACGAACCAGTTCTACCGAACTGATGCGAACTGGTAGGAACCCACCTCTGACTCCATCCATCTTATTGCCGCTTGCTGTCTTATTTTCTTCCACCTTACCCAGCATTAGAACCTTCTCCAGAGAGCTAACACTTCATATAATCTGTCTGAAGTAGGATAATTTGACCTGGGTATTTCTGCCTTAAGTGAGAACTTTGTTTTGATTTGTTTAATTATCAGTATCAGGAGTCTTCTCCAAATCAAATATTTTAAAAAGCCAATATTCTTCCTGTCCTGCTTCTTTAAAGTCCAAGATTTAACTTGGACTTTAAAGAAGCTTCCACAGAGTATCTCTTCCACAGAGTATCACAGGAAATGCTATTGTTTGCTAAATTATAATATTTGTAGATGCAGATACATCAAGACAGTTTGATATTGTTCTGAAATCTGCTTTATCATGTTGTAGTTAGCAAATATTAGATAAGGTGCTTCATGAAGTGATATATTTCAATTTGTTTAAGAATCTGAAAGAAAAAAAAATATTTCAATTTGTTTAAGAATCTGAAAGAAAAAACAACATCAGTGAACACAAGGGCAATTTGCTAGTATATAAGTGGACAAACTATTTCAGTGCAAAAACATTGTGTTTTATTCTCAATTATAAAAACCTGCATATTTCATCAGTTTCACAATGCAGACTTAGGTAGAATCTGTTCATTGCAACCTATGGATTAAATTAAAGGATCCAATGAGTGGAGGCATCACCAACAGATATTCTACTTGTACAATATAATTTCAGACAAATACTTTGCATTTTCTTGTAAAGACATCTATGCCTTATTGAAAAAGAGAATGCATGTTACTCAGGGTTGAACTGTAGGGTTCTTGATGATATCTAAGCTCAATTTCTTACTTGTAGATGTTTCATTACCCAACCAGGTAACATAATCAGTGTGTTAATGAAACATCTAAAACATACACTTTTGGAGGGGAATAGTGATCAATTAGAGAGTTGGAAGGAACTATTTAACCTATTTAGTCCAGGCCACTGCTCTATACAGGCATTTAAATTAAAGCATTCCCAACAGATAGTTTGAGGAGATTCAATGGAGAGCTCACCAGTGTCAGCATTCCAAGTATCATGTAGAATTAAATCAGACACCAAGGCAAAACGATCCTTTTGGTTCCAATTTAATAAGACAGACATCTTAGGCACATCTGTGTTAATCCCAATACTGGAAATGAAATCAGAATTCCACCCAGTTAAAAGTTCATGATCTTGACCCCACACCCACAATCCATCACATGGTCCAATTTTCTTCTTCCACGCCGGCATCCACACCCAGCTGCTTCCGGTCAGGTGTACTGGTGCGGAGAAAAAGGGTGATCTTGGCTTCTAGTAAAGAATGAAAAACAATACATTCCACAATCCTACTCCTTCTATTCCCCCCTCCCATTGACTATACTAATGAAACAGCATAATGAAATAAGAGAAAGTGTGGCAGGCCAAAATTCTAAAAGGAATATAATTGCAGGCCTGACAACCAGTTCAAAATGTATCTGATTCCACTATTAGAAAATTCTCCCCATTTTCACTTCAGCTTTCTGTAGATTTTATTATTCTGGACAATTTGTTTTGTCAAAATAAGTTTTTAAAGGATATTAATCTAACTAACCTCAGAAAGTAACATTGTCATTGTAATAAATGTTAAGATGCTCTTTTAAAACACAACCTAAAGACTAAGAAGCTTCTGGGAACTAAGAACAACTGCAGGAATGTAAATCTCTCAGCATTTGCATTTTCTTCTGTAAATGTGTGTTTAAAAAGTTAAAAGACAGAGCAATTGGTTTTTACTCACAGAGTCTATGCCCAATTTGGATCCAACCTTTAACATAGGAAGTTGGATTATGTACTTTACAACACAAGCAGTGGTGGGTTTCAAAAATTGTTGGAACCTACTCTGTGGGTGTGGCCTCCTTTGTGGGAGTGGCTTGCCGCCCATGTGACCGGATGGGAGTAGCTTACACCCATGTGACCAGATATGAAGACGACACTTGTCAGAACCACCTTAAATTACCTCCCACACAGCACTGGCATACATAAGAATATGATGTAAACTTGTTTTTTAAAAGGCATCTTTGGTTTGCGTTAAAACAACTTCAACACACACAATGTTCTGATTGCACCACAAACGCAGTAGTCATCCTTACCTTTCATAGAGGCACTGAGTTTTATAAATATGAGCATGATCGTGTAGAATAATCCTATCCAAGGACCAGTGGTGGGTTTCAAAAAAGTTTGGAACCTCTTCTGTAGGTGTGGCCTGCTTTCCGGGTCCACTGGTGGAACCTCTTCTAACCGTTTCAGTAGATTTGATGAACCGGTTCTACCGAATAGGTGCGAACTGGTAGGAACCCACCTCTGAACACAAGTAACTAAAAAATATTGCTTTTATCACCTAAGAGATTATGAATCCTCAAGATTAGGCCAAGGATGAGATATTTATATCTCATGGTGGTTTTTAGGCCTAGCCCAAATTTTTAGTAAGAGGTTGAAGAAACTGGCATTAATCTTACTAAAGAATTCATTTTTGTTGACAATCATTGTCAACAAACTCTGACAAAAAATAAGGGAGTCCATGTTATGGGCAGAGACTGACAATAAAACAAATGAAATGAGTAGAGCTTACCACAATGTTTGCCCATAAAATATTTTTAGTACCATGCAGAAGATAATCCTACACTCAGTTTTGGTTATTTTAGAACAATAGCAGCATTATATTATTAAGTTAGGTATGGAATGGAGAACTTTCCTTATTTTTTTTTAAAAGAAAAATTGAATGCAAAATGCTTTTGTTTACTCTTTATAAATTAGCCCAATAAATGGTCAAAGTTGAGAAACATGATCCAGCGAATAGGTCAGAGAAGAGAAATAATTCTGTAATGCCCAAATCAGCAACTTCCAGTGAATAAAGTTCAAACCTTAATGATTTTGATACAAAGAAATTACTTTAAAAATCCAAATGGGCAGTAAAAAAAAGTGGTAAAAAACTGCAAAGTAAGTATATCATCTAAGAAGCTAAAATTTAGCCCTGTTTAATATTATAGATGTACCTAATGATAAAATCCCGTGACAAGGAAAAGGGCAGTTATTTATCAAGGCAAATGACTTCTGAAGTAGAACAATCCTCATTTCCCCGAATGTCTGCAGATATAATTATGGATAATCCTATTTACTGTAAATGTAAGAACTTTGCTGTTAAGTTGCTTCGTAAAACTGACGGTCCTAAATCTGTTCCTAACAAATTAGCTTTTATAAATTATCCCAAATCTACAGAAATGTTAGCTTAGTTTTATTGGAAATTGCATTTGTTGAAACATTGCATCATCAAATTATGTCAATTCTTATAAATAAGATTTGGGTTTTTTTTTACAGTAAAAACAATTATTACATTGAAAACAATATAGAGAGCAGATAGTATATTTAATTTTTATAAGAAATAGTAAGTAGTTCATTTTTACAAAAGCCAAAATATCAGTTATGAAAGTCTGAAGTCCATCCAGTCAAACTACTGGAAAAAAGAAATAATCAGTCAAATCCAGCTTTATAGTCTGAAAATAAATTAATATATTTATCTTCTATTAAATCAAATTCTTCAGCAAGAGAAATAGACATCAAGGATGAAAATAGTGAAGGCTTAGTACGTCTTGTTTCAACTGTTTTATAAGCAGAATAGCTGGTCATTCAGATACTGAAGAGCCATTATATAATGCAATCAAGGATTATGAAAAAAAAACCCAAATTTTTTGATCCTAGGGTAACTTTTTAAAGATGATTTAGGAAATAGGATTTCCTTTTTCTTTTTCTTTTTTCTTTTTTTAAACTATCCCCATAAGTTTTCTTGGTGTAAATAATATTGGCAGTTTTTTTTTTTCCAGTCATATTTTTCATGATTATAATATAGGCCTTGACATAAACTCTGCATAGAATAATGTGTCATGGGGGACTGGAATTCTCAACAGCCAATTTTCCTTTCTAAAGTACAGCTAGAGTCTGAATCTATTAATTTGGTATGCTGTTCGAGTAAATACATTATAGAAGCAATTTATGTTAGCATTGAAATAAGAGAGCTGGCCTATATTTGCTCTTTGTATGCAAAATAAAATAATTTTCTTTTATTGACTTGATAATTGGAAGCAGTCAGAAGAAAGATGAGGTAACTATCTAGTTTTGAAGAAGTGTACTATTCTGAATAAGGTCATTTAGTTAGATGCCAATGACTAGAACCTTTAAGAATAGTAACACCAGGCAAATGTTGAAACATCCTGATTCTTCTGTCAACTGCATTCCACTGAGACATTACATGCCTACTGTTTTCATATGCCACTGAGTCTCATTTTAGGGTAGAGTGTTGTATGAACTCAGCCTGTGTAGTTAGTTTATGGTTCAGTTGCCATGCCACCTTAGGAAATTGGGTTAATTAAGTAAACATTGATTAAGTTGAGTTTAACTGTGTGTTAATTTTCCCTGCTAGGTTGATGAAACCAGGAAGATTCCCACAGAGTTATCTAAGCTTATGTTGGTCTGCAACCGCAGTGTTTAAACATGGAGGGTGGAGAGGTGAATGACAGATCAATGGGATGTGTAGTCTGGTGTTAAGGACAGTTGGATTTTGATTGCTCACAGGAGGGCTTGGCCGTGCGTTGATTTTGTAGGAAGTTAATCAGGCACAAACCAGGTGAGGGATATACCAAATGGGGAATTCATTACATTTCTTCATTTGCTGCTAATCCTAAATAATCTGCTGCTCAGATTTTCACACTAATGTTGGGAATTGGAACAGCATGTCTATTTGGGACGTTTCTGAATTTGCTTTAAAAACAGACTTTATAGACAAGGAGGTTTATGAGTGCAGGTTCAAGTCAACATTTCTTTAATTTATTTGGATTTGCATATGAAAGAAACAGTGCAAGAATATTTCAGTATCCAATAAAAATATACTTTGATGTGGTTGACATATTTAAATACTGCATATCACTCTTAAAAGTCATGCTAATTCAACAATGAGTTGTAGGTGGTCTAGGCCAAACATTAACACAGATAAACACGGCTTATCTGTGCTGGATTGCTGCCCAATCTTGTCTGTGCTGGTTTGCTGCCAAGGACATGTCTGTCTGTTAATTAAATACCGTAACTTATCTTTGGCTCGGATTGTGTGTTGGGGTGGGACGAGGAGGGTCAGAACACCTAACCATATTAGAACCATAGTAATAAAAGGCAGAAAAATAAAGCAGAGGTCAAAGTAAACTATGTTGCTTCATTAGAATAAATTCTTGTATGTTGTAAGCATCTGGCCACAAGGAATATTACATTAACAAAAACTCGATAATTAGTCATATTTGCTTTCAAGTATCAAGCTTTAACCAACTGCATTTTAACTTTATTCTTTTATTTAGTTTCCCTTGCTGACAGCAGAATTAGGATTGAACATGTTAAATGATTTGGTGATAATCAATGAATCTTTACTCATTAATGTAAGCCATCGTGCAGATTTAATTAGGCTGAAAAGCAAGCGCATTTGTCATTTATTTTTGAAGCCATTTTGGTTATGGGGTTTTTTTGAGAAATACTCAGAAAAGTGATGATTAAAGTTAGGGTGTCTTCCCCCCCCAAAATAAATAAATGTAGTCCTGGCTGGAATCTGGCCCCTTGAACTCTGAACAGGAGGAAACCACTGCAGTGGCCTTCTGGGAGATGTAGTCTCTAGCAGAGGCAATAAAATAAAAGTGGAGGTGGGGCAACAGAACTACAGGGCCCAGCACGTCAGTGCGTAAAACCAAGAGGCATCCTCCTGAGGAGAGAGAGACTGGAAAAAGGCTGGAAAGAAAGGAGGGGAGACAGAGGCTTATTGTGAGGGAGAGAGGACTGCTGTGGCCTTCTGGGCTGCCATAAAAGAGGGGATAATCCTAGTCTAGTGGCAGCTCAGTCCACCTCACAGGATTGTTGTGATGGTGAAAGTAGGAGGAGGAAGGAGTAATAGGTATGTTCACCTCCTTGAGTTATTTATAAAAAATAACACAGGCAGTACAATAATGATAGATGGATGGATGGATGGATGGATGGATGGATGGATGGATGGATGGATGGATGGATAGACAGACAGACAGATAGACAAATAGAGATAGATAGATAGATAGATAGATAGATAGATAGATAGATAGATAGATAGATAGATAGATAGACAGACAGACAGAGACAGACAGACAGACAAATAGAGATAGATAGATAGACAGACAAATAGAGATAGATAGATGATAGATAGATAGATAGATAGATAGATAGATAGATAGATAGATAGATAGATAGACAGACAGACAAATATAGATAGATAGATAGATAGATAGATAGATAGACAGACAGAGACAGACAGACAAATAGAGATAGATAGATAGATAGATAGATAGACAGACAGACAAATAGAGATAGATAGATGATAGATAGATAGATAGATAGATAGATAGATAGATAGATAGATAGATAGACAGAGACAGACAGACAAATAGATATATATATATAGATAGATAGATAGATAGATAGATAGATAGATAGATGATAGATAGATAGATAGATAGATAGATAGACAGAGACAGACAGACAAATAGAGATATATAGATAGATAGATAGATAGATAGATAGATAGATAGATAGATGATAGATAGATGATAGATAGATAGATAGATAGATAGATAGATAGATAGATAGATAGATAGATAGATAGATAGATAGATAGATCTATCTATCATCTAACTATCTCTATCATAATTTGCATCCTGAAATAATACAAACATCATGTTGTTTTCTCTGTCCACCCCCCCCCACCCCCCGCCTCGGTCTCCCATCTCTCATCCCCCATCCCTCTGTAGATTCCTGTGTTTCTATAGGATCTTTCTCATTGTGTCAGCGTTGTACAAATATGTGGAAATCCTTCCAAAATATCCAACAGTTAACATTACCATTTGTGATAATGTTCTATATTTTCTGGGATATTATTCTGCCAGATGCAATTACCACATGTACTAATTTAAAATCTAGCTCAGTAATTTCCACTGGCTTAGATCTGTGACCACAATGCACAGAACGTGTGATCTCAGAAAGCACTTCAGACAGAGCCCACTGTTTGTTCTGTTTTTTTTCCAGTAATTTCCTTGTCTGGATTTAGAGAAAATAGCACTTGGTATTCACAGAGATAATTTAGTGGATTAGTTGTTATCAGGAAAGGAGACATGGGTCTGATTAAAGCCTTTATGTGAATGAGATCTGTAACTGTATACATTATTAATGAAGTCAGGGTAATTGTAAAGTTTTATGACTTAGGGATCAGTAGAAATTGGTTCCATGGTCATTTTGAGAAATTACGAGAATATGCCTCGCACTGTGGGTGCTGATAGCTTAGCATTAGTCATGGTCTTCCCGCAGCCATGGCCTGTGACAGCACTTAATGATAGTCATTTTGTAGCGTGACCATGCATTAGAATAGATTTACAAGAGCATAAAATGTCAGATACCAAAATGCAGAGTTGTCTGTCAGTTCTTAGCACAAAAATCCCTCTATACAGCAAGGACTTTGGACCAGTTGTAACTCAGAGGCAAGGGAATCATTCCACCAGAAACAATGAAGTATTTCACAGAAAAATAAGAGCTCTAGATGCAGCAAATCATGAGATTATTATTATTATTTTAGTTAGTCACAGAAAAGTATATTTGGGAACTCAAAAGGTTAGCAAATTTTGCCCTAATAGTGATCTGGGATGTATGGATTTTTTTGTTTTCAGATTAATTGATGAACTAAAAGGTCTAAAACTAGAACTAAAACTAGAAACTAAATAAAGAAAGTTAAGATGAGAAGCATTTGGATATCTAGTCACCAGGAGACAAACTGGGTTTTCTCTCTTTCATTTGGAAAGATTCGAACATGTAAGAGCCGAGGTGGCGCAGTGGTTAGAGTGCAGTACTGCAGGCCACTTCAGCTGACTGCTATCTGCAGTTCAGCTGTTCAAATCTCACCGGCTCAAGGTTGACTCAGCCTTCCATCCTTCCGAGGTGGGTGAAATGAGGACCCAGACTGTGCTGACTCTGTAAACCGCTTAGAGAGGGCTGAAAGCCCTATGAAGCGGTATATAAGTCTAACTGCTATTGCTATTGCTAACTGATATTACTGCACTGTCTCAACTATATCCTGAAAGTAATTTGTTTAAAAATTCGTGATGTGATTGGGCCTTTCAAGGACCTCAAACATGATGCTTCAAACATCACAGTGACTGAACTTTTTTCTATTGTCTAGGACCAGAAGTGGCGTGCAGCGCCATCTCTGTGGGCACACAAGCTGTCACCCCAGTTCAGTTCCGCCACACATGCCCATGTGCCTCCTGCCGGCCAGCTGAACTTTGGGTCTCGGCCATAGATATTCAGGGAGCAGGGGCATGTCTGTGGAGATGTTCACATGTGTGGGGAGCAGGGAGCATGTGCGGGCTGCATGTGCATGGGGGGATCATACATGGGAGCTGCACACACATTGCATTTTGGGGGTTCATACGTGTACTTGCGCTTTGGGCACTCGGCCTGAAAAAGGTTAGTCATCACTGGGATATTCAGGGCACAAAACAAAGCAATATAGTTGTCTAAGTTTATATGAATGCAGCATCAAACAATGAGCTTGCTGGGCTAGGATTTCAAAGCAGTTATATTTCACTTTGTTCTAATATTCAGGTTGCAAAAATGCATCTACAAATATGTTAGATTTCGCAGGAAGCAATTATGCCATCTAAACTTTTATCTATCAAGCATTCTGTGAAAAATTTACTTCTGCTCAATTATTTCTTAGTTGCTTCCATGATTATTCTACTTTTCCCCCAGTAAGTGAATCAGTGAATATGTCACCTTCGTTTTAGATTGCTAGTCAGTGAGTAAAGTCTCCTAGCAAATTTCCTAATTCAACACTGTTATGTATTGAATGTATATAGTTTTGTTAAGCCCTGCTAAAGTGAAACTAACCTTTAGATGACCCTCACTGTTACCTCCAACTCAGTGGTGGGTTTCAAAAATTTTTCGAACCTACTCTGTGGGTGTGGCCTCCTTTGTGGGAGTGGCTTGCCGGCCATGTGACCTGGTGGGAGTGGCTTGCTGGCCATGGGTTCTCTCTCTCTCTCTCTTTCTCTCTTTCCCTCTTTCTCTCTCCTTCCTTTTGTCTCTCTGTCCCTTTTTCCTTTTTTTCTTTCATCTATCTCTCACTCTTTCTTCCTTCCTTCCTTCCTTCCTTCCTTCCTTCCTTCCTTCCTTCCTTCCTTCCTTCCTTCCTTCCTTCCTTCCTTTCTCTTTCTCTTTCTGTTTGTGTGTGTGTGTGTGTGTGTGTGTGTCAGTGGGGGGTTTCAAAATTTTTTGGAACTTCTTCTGTAGGTGTGGCCTGCTTTCCGGGTCCACTTATGGAACCTCTTCTAACCGGTTCGGTAGATTTGACGAACCGGTTCTACTGAACTGGTGCGAACTGGTAGGAACCCACCTCTGCTCCAACTGTTTGGAAGGGAAACTTTGAACATTCTTATTGGGGTGGGTTTTTTCAAGCATTATGATTGGTTAAGACCCTGTGGGCCCAGAGTATAAATTACAGGCAACTGCCTGCCTGTTATTCAGTTACAGTTTTGAGTCAATAAATGCTGTTGTAGCTATGCTGGTCTGGTTCTTGCCTACTGACGCCCACTACACAATAATCAGGAATTAACAGTAATGTTAGATTGGGCAATGGATAGGCACACACAGGCTTAATGGTAACAACAGCTCTTTATTAAGTACAACAAGTAAGAACAATTCAGCGAAGGTTGAGTCTGACAGCAGACCATTCGACCAATAGGATTAAACCTCTGTTCCTGCTGGCTTGGGGGTATAATGATCCCTCAACATTTGCTGGAGCACGGACCAGGTGACTGATTGTAGTGGTGTCGGCTCAGAGAGGTTTTTCGCCGTCTCGAACACTTCTCGGCCACAGTATCCGAGGAACATGTTCTTCTTACGGCCTTCAGGAAGGCCCATGGGGTCCTTTGCCTCGAGGAAGCAGTCAAATCATAGCATGTACGATTCCCAGTGCTCAGTGACTGGGTCATACGGAGTCGGTGGGGCGTGCATAGCCATTTTGTGTACAGAGGGCGATTTGAGCTTGCCGCTCAAAAATGGCTGCTCGAAGCCGCGCTGAGCTCCAGGCTGGATGTACTTATTGGATTGCCACACTCTTTTCGGTTCGCCTAGTTGCCTTCCAATCCCACCTTTGTCAACAGTGTTAGATTGGGTAATGGATAGGCACACACAGGCTTAATGGTGACAACTGCTCTTTATTAAGTACAACAAGTGAGAACAATCCAGTGAAGGTTGTATCTGAGAGCAGCTCTTTTATAGGGAGCTGTCAAACCCTTCGACCAATCGGATTAAACCTCTGTTCCCGCTGCAACAGAGGACCTTGGTGGAAACCACTGTAGTTAGAACTAATATCTAACAAGTAACAGAATTGGAAGGTACATTGGAGGTCATCTAGTCCAACCCTCTGCTCACACAGGAGATCTATACTAGGGATTCGAACCGCCGAACTCCGACCTTTCTGATCGACAAGCTCAGCATCTTAGCCAAGTTTAACTTCATCTCTCCAGTTCTCGTATGATCACCCAAACCTTTATATTACACCAGTCCCTCAAATCTAGCAATATACTTTGCTTTCCTCATATTACTGTATAAAAGGAAAAGAATCACAAGTAAACTACTGAATGTCTTTTCCTACCTCATGTTCGGTGAAAATAATACAGAAGAACTCAAAGAGCTTCTTAAAGCAAAATAATCATTCAAGTTCTGGATATTGTCAGCTGGCTTCTTATCTGTGAGATAGAGAATTTTTAAAAACGCACCATACTGAATTGTGAAAATCAATAATTTGAAGCAAGAAATATGTTTCAAGTGAGAACATTTCACTTTAATGTTTTTAGAATATAACAATATGTTTGCCATCAGGACATTTATATCCTGGTGCACTTTTGCTGGATGCTCAAGTTCCTTAAAATATAATACCTGATTAAAAGCAAAGGAGAAAATTTTACTAATGATGGATGGGGAAAAAATTGCTACGAGCCAGGGAAGAAGACTATTTTATAGAGTATTTTGATAAGGCTTGATTTATTATTATCAAAGAGAGAATGAAAGGGGGAAAATGATACTGGCATTGACAGGTAATATAATCCCTCCCATCTCTTTTTTTTCCCAATCAAGGATTTGAAGGTCTGAACTGTGAAATCAACTTTGATGACTGTTCCCGCAGCTTCTGCAAAAACAATTCAACGTGTTTAGATCTGGTTGAAGATTACACTTGTGTTTGTCCTCCAGGTTTCACTGGTAAGGTGTTGAGTAAGACTGTAAATGAAAGAATAAATAATTAAAGCCTTTATTATTTCCTGCAAAGTTAAATAGCTGGCCGTGATTGCATTTGAGACATAAGTAATGTGCTATTTTGCAGTCAGGGTCAATGATGATGCCCTTTAATTCTCTGATCATAAGATTTGAAATGCTGATGTTATTTTCAAGTTAATTGACAATAAATTTTAAAAAGTATTTGCGATCCATGCTGTATAAAAGGATTAATAGTGCTATGCAAATTCTTTGAAAGAGGCGGCTTTGAAACAGACAGGGATACGTACAGTGATCTTTTTAAATGGTTAAAGCAGCTATATCTTTTTTTTAAAGACTCATATTGCTCGTTCTGAAAGGCTCTCAACTGTCCCCATAAGTAGGTGGATGCAGTTTCTGAATCAGCTTCATGAGCTTTGAAAAGACTTGGCTGCTTTAAAGAAAGTCTATTGCATATTCTCCTCCTTTGGTCAAAATACCTCTAGCAAAGCTTTAATAACTGGTTCAAGTTAGTTATTACCCTCTTATGCTGTAAAATGTACTGTGTGTTGGTTCATTTTGTGGGTGATCTACGAGGGTACATGCTAGTAAATTTGAAGAAAAATGGCAATCCATTTTCCCTATCTCCCCATATTAATGTTAGTTTATTGCAGTTGATCTCTTTTTGGCATACTTTAAAAAAAATATCTCTCCTGATCTTTGTCAGTCATGCTACTGGAGAAACCAATAACTCCTTTTGAGAAGATAAATTAAACTTTGTATACAAGGATTATATGAGAATTGAATGAAGATTGCAGTTTGCCCAGCCCTGCTTATTCACAAACAAGAGATGGTCATTTTACATACAGGGATTTATTTTTTTCTGTTACAAACTTTGATTAAAGAAAAGTTATTGACACTGAGGAGTTTTCTTTATTTTAGAAGAGGGTACATGATTTTTGAAAACAAAAGTAGTTAGAAAGGTAGGTGGGTGGATAGTAGGGATTAACAGTTTCTTTGCAGTGGTGAGATTCAGCCAGTTCGCACTTATTTGGGAGAACCGGTTGGTAACTTTCTAAGTAGTTCAGAGAACCGATTGTTGGAAGAAATCTCCTTTTGTTTTTTTCCACTTTACAGGGCTAATCCTGTAAGGAAGGCAGCAGGGGTGGGTTTCAAAAATTGTTCGAACCTACTCTGTGGGTGTGGCCTCCTTTGTAGGAGTGGCTTGCCGCCCATGTGACTGGATGGGAGTGGCTTGCCGCCCATGTGACCGGATATGAAGATGCCGACGACACTTGTCAGAACCACCTTAAATTACCTCACACGCAGCACTGGCATGCATAAGAATAGGATGTCAACTTGTTTTTTAAAGGGCATCTTTGGTTTGCGTTAAAACAACTTCAACACACGCAATGTTCTGATTGCACCACAAACGCAGTAGTCATCCTTACCTTTCACAGAGGCACTGAGTTTTATAAATATGAGCATGATAGTGTAGAATAATCATATCCAAGGACCAGTGGTGGGTTTCAAAAATTTTTGGAACCTCTTCTGTAGGTGTGGCCTGCTTTCCGGGTCCACTGGTGGAACCTCTTCTAACCGGTTCGGTAGATTTGACGAACCGGTTCTACCGAATAGGTGCGAACTGGTAGGAACCCACCTCTGGAAGGCAGGAAGGAAACATTCTGGTGTTGTTTCTAGCCTAATCTTTATTGCCCTGCTTATAGAAACTGCCCCTCCGGTTAACCCTTCTTACATTGTAAAAGCTGAGGCGAAGCGTCCATCGACCTGAGTGACCTTGAGTTGGCCACGCCCACCCAGTCACATGACCACCGAGCCCCATCTACCTTGCTGGTCTTTAGGGCAGAGAACCGGTTGTTAAATTATTTGAATCCCACCACTGGTTCTGTGGCAATTTGCAAACCTTATGCTTAGCTTTAAGATTAGGGGAAAAAAGACTTCATTAGAGTTAAAGCTTTGACCCATGGTATCAGTCAATCCCAGCTAGGTGGACAATCAGATCACTTCCCCAGACGGTTAGTTAGAGATAGAGACATGTCACTGACTGTCAGAAACACATGGAAACATATGCATAATTCAACAGTTGTGGTTATTTAATAAAACTGTGGTCAAATTTTAAACTGAGTGGTTCCTGTATTTTGTGCAATTTATGCATTCCATATGAGAAAATACAGCACTACAATTAAGATCAGACAGCAACAATATACTGTTGTGGGAATTGGAAGGAATTAGAATACCCCAAAAATGCATGTTCCTTACTACTGGAGGTTCTACATTTTAGGGGTTGTCAAGAGTCGTCTTGTACTAGTCTAAACAGTTAATTTCTGCATAAAAAATGAAGAGTAAAGCTAGCAGCAAGTTGCATAAAATTAAAAGGAAAATCAATTATGGTTCAACAACACAATTTTCTCTTCCTGTTAGAAATTAACCAAAGTGCCTTGTTTACATGAAATCAGAGGCATAATTTGCTGAAAGTTTCTCATCTGCAAATAATTAGCACGATTTCTTTAATTAGAATGAAAGCTTAAGAGCTGAAATCATCTGGAGAAAATGTGTTCATTCATCAAGTAAGAATAAAGTGAGATGAAAAGAGATTTGTCATTTCGTTATGTGATTGCTGCATGGAAAAAGTATTATTTATTAATTTCACTCTCGATGGCTTTCATTTTGGGAACAATTTCATAAAAAAAAAAACATGCGTTACTTCAGACTAGGGTTATAGATAAATGTTTTTGGCAATAGATTAAAGTCTTTTAAAACCAATGTTGTAATGTGAAACTGAGGATAATGCCAGAAAATGACACAAACTACTACAATAATAAAATGCAGGTACTACCAATTGTGTTCTGCACTGGTCTATAATGGAACATCAACTGAAACATCACTGCAGCAAAATATTCTAATGTTGTAGTAACAAACCATAGAAGAATCATTAAAAGAATCATATTGGATGTGTTTGCATACTGAAAACAGTTCCATGGAACCATTATTGCTTTTCACTAGCATCCCAGCAGAATCTGCTCTGGGGGAATGAGTGATTGTCTGAAACAAAAACCTGGGAGAGGACCATATACTCCAAAGGGGGAAGGGGAGAGAAGAAGGGAAACTTTTGAATGAACAAAAGTTTACTCGCGCAGTATTGATTGTAAAAATAAGACATATGGAGTGGGAATGTTGAAGGAACCCAATGGAATAGAATTTTACCTGCTACTTGCTTTGAGAGTGACCCGCTAGGTAGGAATCTTAATACTCATGCAGTGGAGAATGCTTTGGATACCAGTACTGAAATTGTCCCAAAGGTGCTTTTTCAACTGGACTTCCTTTGTTTTTTCCTTGAAGATGTTTTGCTTCTCACCCAAGAAGCTTGTTCAGTTGCTTATTGAAAAAGGACCTTTGGGATTATCTTGAACTGGATGACTGAGAATCTCCAAAGAGATTTAGTATTGAAATTATTGCATGGCTAGTCTAATTAAAGGGTTTCTTTTCTTCTCCTTCCTTCCTTCCTTCCTTCCTTCCTTCCTTCCTTCCTTCCTTCCTTCCGTCCGTCCGTCCGTCCGTCCGTGCATAGAATGATTACTAGCAAAAACAAGATGCACCTTCTTTATGCTCTCCTTTAAGCAACAAACTATTTTGGAGACCTAGTTGTCATGTTTTCCATTTTCCCTTAGCACCATTAAGTTAAGAGCCGAGGTGGCGCAGTGGTTAGGGTGCAGCACTGCAGGCCACTTCAGCTGACTGCTATCTGCGGTTCGGCGGTTCAAATCTCACCGGCTCAAGGTTGACTCAGCCTTCCATCCTTCCGAGGTGGGTAAAATGAGGACCCGGATTGTTGTTGGGGGCAATATGCTGACTCTGTAAACCGCTTAGAGAGGGCTGAAAGCCCTATGAAGCGGTATATAAGTCTAACTGCTATTGCTAATCAAAGCTAATTGTGAACTGTATTGGGAATGGGGCTTCTGAACCTGTAAGGCAAATTGCATATCTCCAGAAAGGGTAAACTCACCATTGCCCAGAATTAGTATTCACTAATAGTTTTTATTGATAACCACAGGGATTTTTTCCCCAGTTATGTTGCCTTAGAGCAGGGCTGTCAAACTCCCGGCCCATAGGCCAGATGCATCATGCGCTGGCCACTCCCACGCCCGGTTTAGCGAAGGGGGGAAAAGCCCCTCTATGTCACATGACGATGTGAGTTTGACAGTCCTGCCTTTGAGAATCAGCTTTTTGTAGTGGGTAAAGCAGAAGGCTAGAACCTGGAAGATTGTGAAATCTAATCTCACCTTAGTACGAAGCCAGTTAGGTAGCTTTGGCCCAGTCCAGTCACTCTCTCTCAGCCCTGGGAAGAAGGCAATGGGAAACTACTTCCAAAAATATTGCTAGTAAAACTGAAGTGAGTAGTTCAGATAATCACCAGGAATCAAACCTGTTTTGAAGAGAAAAAAAAGTTGCCTTATTGTGAAGAAGTCAATTTATGGCAGTGGGGGTTTCAAAAATTGTTCGAACCTACTCTGTGGGTGTGGCCTCCTTTGTAGGAGTGGCTTGCCACCCATGTGACCGGATATGAAGATGCCAAAGACACTTGTCAGAACCACCTTAAATTACCTCACACACAGCACTGGCATGCATAAGAATATGATGTAAACTTGTTTTTTAAAAGGCATCTTTGGTTTGCGTTAAAACAACTTCAACACACGCAATGTTCTGATTGCACCACAAATGCAGTAGTCATCCTTACCTTTCACAGAGGCACTGAGTTTTATAGATATGAGCATGATAGTGTAGAATAATCATATCCAAGGACCAGTGGTGGGTTTCAAAATTTTTTGGAACCTCTTCTGTAGGTGTGGCCTGCTTTCCGGGTCCACTGGTGGAACCTCTTCTAACCGGTTCAGTAGACTTGACGAACCGGTTCTACTGAATAGGTGCGAACTGGTAGGAATCCACCTCTGATTTATGGCTACCATTATAAGTTCCTATCATTATTTTAGGAAACAAATTCTGGCAAAAGGTAGGTTTAAGAAGTGTCAGCCAGGCCTCCTTGATGGTGTTGTACTCATGCTTAATATTTGTGGCTGGAAAGGGCTCATTAGAAACACTAGGGATCATGAAGCATGAAGTAGTTACGGTTGCTCCTATTCTTGCATTTGATATGATTTGTACAAAATAGAGATGTAGTTGAAAAAGAATAGGATCTGGACTCTTGAGATAGTGAATACATTGCACAGTAGTAGCTGTCTAGATATAGTTGTACTTTAAATTACCCATCCTATCAATATTTAATTGATTGTTGCTTGAATCTTTTTTTTCCTACTTATAATTTAAAACTAAATCACATTTTTTCAATGTGTCTGGGCTCCTTTTTCTGCTTTGCAAACATGATATTAACTCTAAATTATACTGGTGGAAATACAGTTTTCTAACACTCCAAGAAATACTGTATATTTGTAAACACTTTCTTTTCAGTTTGTATAATCGTGTCTGTAAAACAATTAATTTATTTGACTACACTTTATAATACATATTTTTTTGGAAAAAAAAAATCCCTTTCTTCAAAGCTGTCAGACAAACAAAATACTGTATTCCCAACCAGGAAAAGTTAAATTATGTAGTTGTCACTTGAATTATGAAGTAGCTTTTTTGTTATCCCAAAACCTTACATGATTTATAGTTTTAACATTTCATTTTCTTTTCTGTCAGACAAAAACTGTTCAATGGACATTGATGAATGTGCCTTCAAGCCCTGCAAAAATGGAGCCAGTTGCCATAATTTGATTGGCAAATTTTACTGTAACTGCTTGCCAGGTAGGTGTTCAGGTGATATGTGGGTAGAAGAGTTAGGGGGAAAAAATGTTCAGGACAGAAATAGAACTTGTTTCCTCAGATATTTTATTTTAGACTCAAATTTGCAGTGTGAATCTCAGCTACCCCCTCCCCAATCATCCACAGAAGCTGTACAAATGTTCTCTAATATGCAACACATTTGTTATTACGACAATGTCCTCTATTTTTGTGAATTTGCTTTCTGACTATGTCTCCCCCAACGCCTATCTGAAGATGAGGTGTTGCATGCTGATGAAGAAAAGCTATTTTATATGAAAATATCAGTCACCTTTCATAAGAAGGATGCTTTTGTTTTTTAGACTTTGGTAAGAGACTGATTTCCAGATGAAATGGTGGAACAATAGTGCTATTTTACATAAGACTTTAGAAGATAAGGAATCATGTTTTGTTCTTGTCTTTCAGCTCTACAAAGTTTTAGATCATCTTCCCTTTTATCTCTTCTTCCCTTTTTAACGTTAGAAATTTGGAACCAGGTTTTGAATTTATCACTCAAATAATACAGTATAAAATAGGGAAACAAATAGCGATGCTAATGTTTGCTGTTTTAATTTAGCAGTGTAAGGAAACTGGCAAAATAAAGAAAGGAAATTAAAAACTGGGATACACTTAGATAGAGGAAGTAAAGGCAGAGGAAAGAAAAAAAGAAAGTTAAAAGCTGGGATGTGCTTAAGTAGTGACTTACTGGCTGAGCCAAGCAATAGAACAAAAAGAAGCAATTTGCTTAAGGTTGCATCTTGAAGGAAGAAATGGATGAAGATCAGTGGTGGGATTCAGCCAGTTCGCACCTATTTGGGAGAACCGGTTGGTAACTTTCTAAGTAGTTCGGAAAACCGGTTGTTGGAAGAAATCTCCTTTAGATTTTTTTCCACTTTACAGGGCTAATCCTGTAAGGAAGGCAGGAAGGAAACATTCTGGTTTCCTGCCTCTCCGATTAACCCTTATGACATTGTAACAGCTGAGGCGAAGCTCCCATCGACCTGAGTGACGTTGAGTTGGCCATGCCCACAGTCAAGTGACCACCAAGCCATGCCTACCCAGCTGGTCATTAGGACAGAGAACCAGTTCTTAAATTATTTGAATCCCACCACTGATGAAGATAGTCTTGATATCTAAAATATACAGAAAGTTGTTGCTCTGTTAGATTTGGGCTCTGTCTGGTTAGATACATAGATTGATGCTGAGGGTCTATGTTTAATATGCTCACAGGTCATTATAGTAAGTGTGCAGGATTTGATCATGTATACGTGCCTACTTGGTCATGGCTGTTACCTTCACCTGTTTTCTAAAACGTTACAGGTGCACAGACATCTTTAGTATAAATATGACTAAAATGTTATTTTCTGAAGTAGTTGAATTGGACAAGATTATTCTGTTAAGGAAGGTGTGTGGGCTTTTTTTTCAATGAGAGGAAAAATACTTGATCCTTCAAAGGATATTAATAGAAGGTAGCTTTGTTCCTATTCCCATCCTCTTCCTTCAGACCAACTTTACCTTTATCAAACAGATGTGAAAGAGGAGGGATAAAAACTTCTGAAAAAAGTTTATGAAATTGGCTTCTCTTAAGCTTTGGAATTAACTTGTGCTTTTGTTGAAATTTGTAGCACAAATTTACCTTTATCAAGCAGATGTGAGCCGAGGTGGCGCAGTGGTTAGGGTGCAGTATTGCAGGCCACTTCAGCTGACTGTTATCTGCAGTTCAGCGGTTCTAATCTCACCGGCTCAAAGTTGACTCAGCCTTCCATCCTTCCGAGGTGGGTGAAATGAGGACCCAGACTGTGGGGGGGGATATGCTGACTCTGTAAACCGCTTAGAAAGGGCAGAAAGCCCTATGAAGTGGTATATAAGTCTAACTGCTATTGCTATTGCTATGTGAAAGAGAAGGGAGAAAAACTTCTGAAAAAGTTTATGAAATTGGCTTCTCTTAAGCTTTGGAATTAACTTGTGCTTTTGTTGAAATTTGTAGCACATTCAAGTGAATTCAGCCTAGATGTCTGCGGTAAAGGTTAACATGTCAATAAAATGAGCAAACTGATTTCACAACTACCTGATACAAAATCACTACAAGATTATCTCTCATTGTATAAGATACAATACTTTGGGGGGTGGCTTATGTTACATATATTGATGCATATTTCAAAGGTCTTTGCTGTACTTTCCAAATTCTTCTATCTTGATTCTGCTACCACTCTTCTAAACATTGCAATTATGTACACAGTCAAATATATTGGATTTAAGGAGTTTCACCTTGTGGAATCACAAGGCAGAGAATAGAAAATGTTTTTTTTTTTAAAATCTGGTTCTATTTTATTGTAGACTAAGAAAAGCAAGGGAAACATGAAGTGTTTCAAAGAGATGGGACATGGCTGGTGTACGCTGTAATCCAAGGATTGTTCATAAAATGTATTGGCTTGAAGAATTTTTAGTAATATTAACATGCTTATAAAAAAAAAGAGAATGTGAAATAAGAACTAGATAGAAGATTATATTATCCAGAGAGACCTTCACGTTATGTGAAGTAGCCTTAAATCAAACCAGAGGACAATTTCCCCCAAAATTGTCAATATTTGGCTGATGTATATATTTCTTAATAGGCTGATACAACTCCCTTGTCTCCTCCCCACTAGTCCAAGGCTCAGGCACCTTCTGGTGGCCAACCAGCCTCTCTGCCCCCTGCTCAGAGTCGGAACCCTGTCCAGGGTCCTCCACATCCTCCAAAGCCGACTCATAGGGCCCCTCACTGTCAGAGTCTGGTGGCAGCTCCAACGGCTCCTGCTGGGCCACAACATATATGCATATATGTTCTAAGAAGAATCTGACACTTCAATATTATCCAATGAATGTTAACATGGTATTAATAATATATAATAAGAATACTTCAAGGAAAACAGTATTCCAGAAGGAAATTAAAACTGGCACATTCTTAATCTACATATAGATTTATCAGAATACTATAAAAATAACTAAAATATGTGTACTTAAAAAAACGTGTGATAAGCAGAGTGAAAGTAATTTATTCAGTGATAAATTAAGGTTTCTTAATATTTTATATTTTGTTTATAGTAGGATGTTTTCAGATATATGCTTAAAGAATAACATTTCCCTCTTATACGTGTCAACTCTGAAGTGAGTCTCAGTGAGTTCAGAAGAAGCTGCATCTAAATAAATAGATTTAAGATTGCAGCTTGAATAGATTTATACCAATATATCACTTTCTTCAAAGCAAAGTACTTCTTAACCTTGATCATGTCATCTCGGATCTTTTATTGCTCAAAGTCATATTTTGTGCAAAATCCCGTAATGTTTATTTTCTGTGTCATTCTACCCAAAAAATGCATAGTATGTTACAGCTCATAAATCTAATTCATGGCACATTTTGAAAATGCATGTGCTCTATAAAAGCCGTTAAAAGAACAGTAGCTTAGAAGCAGAAGACTGCAATATGCTGGAAACCAGAGACATGTGAATCTGTCTATTAACCATTCAGGCAACCATTTCATTTGATGAGATGTTTCATAGGCATCCTCAAATATTTATTAATTATTATTTATTTTATTCGTTTCCCGCATTTATTATTTTTTACAAATAACTCAAGGTGCTGAACATGTCTAACATACCTTCCTCCTCCTGTTTTCTCAACAAGAACTCTATGAGGTGAGTTGGGCTGAGAGAGAGAGACTGACTGGCCCAAGATCACTCAGCCAGCTTTCATGTCTAAGGCAGGATCTGAACTCATAAACACTGGTTTCTAGACTGGGGCCTTATCCACTAGACCAAACTGGTTCTGATCAAGAAAATTGACCAAGATAGCTCCTGAGTGAAACTAGTCTCCTGTTCTGAACCCCCTGGTTCCACACCAAAGCACACTCCAAGCCAGAGATAAATTAGAGCATTTAATTAACAGACAAACACGTTCTTGGCAGCAACCCAGCACAGACAAGCTTGGGCAGCAATAAACACAGATAAGGCTTGGCAGCAATCCAGCCTGCCAAGCTCATACAAAGTTATCTGACATTCGATTCTGTGTTGACTTCTGCAAAGAGGGGTGTGTGCACAAGTAGCCTTTTTATAGTCTGGAGAGGAACCTAATGACCACCAGCTGAGTGCAATTACCTCCTGTAATTGCATAATTGTTCCTGACGCCTAGTAGCTCTTCGATGTCATGCATCCAGGAACAACTCGCTACTGGCTTCCGGCTCACTCTCCCTTGTCTCCTCCCCACTGGTCCAAGGCACAGGTGCCTCCTGGTGGCCAACCAGCCTCTCTGCGCCCTGCTCAGAGTTGGAACCCTGTCCAGGGTCCTCCACATCCTCCAGAGCCGACTCACAGGGCCCCTTGCTGTCGGAGTCTGGTGGCAGCTCCAACGGCTCCTGCTGGGCCACAACAGTCTCCCCTTCCCACTGACAGGGAACTGTTGCTAAACACTAAGCCCATGAGAGCGAACCTATGGCATGCATGCCACAGGTGGAACACAGAGCCCTCTCTGCGGGCATGTGAGCCATTGCCTCAGCTCAGCTCCATCGCGCATGTGCATGGACCTCCCACCAGCCAGCTGGTTTTTGAGTCTGCTGCACAATTGTGGGGGGCACGGTGCATGCAGGAAATGCATGTGCATGCACGGGGGTGCAGGGGGTTGTGTGTGCATGCACGGCATGCAGGGGAAGCATGGGAGGGTCACACCCGTATGCGTGGAAAGATGGGGGCATGCATGGGGGGTCACGTACACTTGCGCAGGGAATGGAAGCGTGCAGGGGGGGGTCGTGCGCACATGTGTTGGGACAAGGTGCAGGTAGGGAGGTTGTGCACTTTCGAAAGGTGAAATAATTCATCTCTTTTACTTGAAATAATAAAAAACCCAGGAACTGATTTCTGATTGGTTGTCAATGATCAACATTTGTAACAGTCCTTAAACCAATAATATTTTTCATTACAATTTTTTCCCAGCAATGAGATATAAAGGGAAATAACTTGTTGCGAAAAAATATATAAATTATAGTAGAATATATTGAAAGAGAGGTAATGTATAACATGTGTTAACTGAGCAAATTACAATGTATAATTCTTGTATTGAAGAATTTAGTCAGTGTTTACTCATAGGGAAAACTACATTTACACATGTGCAATTTTCACTCCCAGCCTCACCTCCACAAAATAAAAATAATGTTATCATATTGATCCACTCTCATGCCTGCAGGTTATTCCCGTGTCTTCAGGGACTAAATCCTTCCAGACATGAATGCTTGGAGCAAAATTAGCTCGGTTTGGTTTAAGAAATAATTTTCTATTGCATTCATTTTCTGGATGACAGACTGCTTTTTATTCAGTATAACTGACTTACAAATGAGCATACTTACTAATGATAAAGACTTCACTCTGCATTATTCAGTCACCATAGAAAAGTGACATACCACAGATAGGAAACAAGAATATTTCCAGGTTCTACCTGTGTCTGCCTTTGCTTTTATGCTACATCTGAGAAGAAGCAGGTCGAATTCAGGGACCGAAGATCAATTATTATGGATGCAAAAAAAGAATATGAAAGTCCTGTAATAGGAATAGTGATTTCCAAATTCACTGAAGGCAGAGAATCTTTCTCCTCACCTCGTCAAAAAAGAAGGTCTAGGTTTAAGGGAAAGTCTATGAAGGCTCAAGTGGGGCCAATTATTTTCAAAGCTTCTGGTTCAGGCAATTTTTCGTTAGATTCCACTGTGTCACTTCATCTTTTCTTATTTTGCTGATTCTTCAGATTACTCAGTCAGAAAAAAAACAGATGAATGGGAGAGGGGGAAAAAACCCTCAAATAAGATCATCTTGGTTTTGTTTAGTGTAAGATGGAATAGGAAGAAAGTTGGATACGCTTTTAAGATTCAGTTATTCTACCTTTTTTGGGAATGGGGGAAATCAAATATGTGCCATTGTCAACTCCTAGTGACCTTATAATAGAAATATCATTCCTGCAATCTCTGTTGTGCCTGTTTTTTGACTGACCTAACCTGAAGAGGTTACAAACATTCTGCAAATAAAGCATCTGATGCTAATCGATCTTTGCCTGGTTTCAAAACTGTGGTATCATTAAATGCCAACAATAGTCATTGTACCCCTGGTTGAGGGTAAATAGGTCTTCCCTTAAGTATGGTGATCCAAAGAACTGTGATTGGTTTCCTGAATAAACTTTATTTCATGTAGAAACATAGGAAATTGTTTGCATCCAAATGAGTTTCCTATCAGAGCAGTCATTTGTTCAGGAATGGCTAACACACACAGCAATGCACCAGGAAGATAGGACTATCATGTCCCTGGACCAAAACAACACTCAGGCCATCATTGGAAGCATATGTAGGCACTTGGCTTCTTTTACAAAGAACACAGAATTGCAATACAGGTAAAGTATGTGAAGTATTAGAGCCTTATCTCACTTACCTTACTTACTTAACTGTTGTGGCCCAGCAGGAGCTGTTGGAACTGCCACCAGACTCTGACAGTGAGGAGCCCTATGAGTCAGCTCTGGAGGATGTGGTGGATCCTGGACAGGGTTCCGACTCCGAGCAGGGCGCAGAGAGGCTGGTTGGCCACCAGGAGGCGCCTGAGCCTTGGAGCAGTGGGGAGGAGAAAAGGGAGTGTGATCCGGATGTCATGCATTGGAGCAGTGGGGAGGAGACAAGGGAGTTGTTCCTGGATGCCCGGCACCAAAGAGCTAATAGGCGTAAGGAACAGTTGCGCAGTTACATGAGATAATTGCACTCACCTGGTGGTAATTAGGGTCCTCTCAAGACTATAAAAGGAATGATTGTGCACACACCCTTTTGCAGGAGTCAACGTATTCACTAAAGTTGGAGAACTTTCGTGGCTAGCTTGGCAAGCTGGATTGCTGCCAATGCCTTGTCTGTGCTGGCTTGCTGCCAAGGTCCTGTCTGTGTGTGTAATAAATCCTTGCAGTATCTTTGTCTCAGCGTGATTTGGTGTAGGACGAGGGGTGTCAGAACACTTAACCATTTAAAATTGTGTTTATACTATTCAATTTTATATTCTATTCTGTTTTCAATTTACAAGTTATAGTCTTTCCTTCAATATTAAGAACCTTTATATAGAGATCTTAGAGTTTTAATATTATAATGTTCTGTTGATAATGGTAGAGTTTAGGTGTTTTCTGTATCTCACGGTTTTCATATTTTACATACTGAACCACATACAATGGTTGTAGGATATGGTTATATTACAAATATTTTTGTATCATATTGGTCCCTGTCCATTTTGAAGTCAACCAGCCGTGTACAATAGAGTTTGGTGGCTATGATTTTAAGTGTCTATTTATTAAATTCAGTAGAACTTCAGGTCACAAACGCTTCTGACCATGACCAAATCGGGTGCTGACCAAAAAGTTCACAATTTTGTTGCATCTGGTCACGAACAAATACTCGAATGGCGATCAAACACAGCTGCAGCAGTTTTTCCTGCCATGCTGATTTCCCCTTCCACACCATTTTTTTTGTATGCGCATGTGCAGTTTCCGGTCACAACCAAATTGGGTTACGACCTAAATCCTGAAAGAGATTACGGTCATAATCGGAGGTTCCACTGTATAGGTTTAGGTTTAGGTTTTATTCTCTTGTAATTATTTCTAAATGATGGGTTTCATTTATCTTATATGTCATTATTCTCACCTTTTATTTATAGCTATGAAGAAAAATATTTCATATTTTATTTTTTGGGAGGGATGGGGTAGAATTGCACATAGTAGCCTCAAATTTCTGCAGTAGGTATTTCCTTTTTCAAACAATCTGAGATAATGGCAAGTATGCTGAAAACAGCCCGGTTACTATCCAGATTTCTTTGTTGAATTTTGCATCTTTTGCAACAATTGAATGTAGGAAAAGGGGGCTAGGAAAATGAAGAGCCGAGGTGGCACAGTGGTTAGAGTGCAGTACTGCAGGCTACTTCAGCTGACTGCTAGTTCGGCAGTTTGGCTGTTCAAATCTCACCTGCTCAAGGTTGACTCAGCCTTCCATCCTTCCAAGGTGGGTAAAATGAGGACCCGGATTGTTGGGGGCAATATGCTGAGTCTGTAAACCGCTTAGAGAGGGCTGAAAGCACTATGAAGTGGTATATAAGTCTAACTACTATTGCTATTGTTTCAGAATGGAATAGATAAATATATAAGTACACTAGAATGGAAAGGATTTAGACGTAAGATTAAGTGTATACAGCTAAAGATTAAATTTAATGGTTAAGGCCAAATGTAATATCAGCAAATGACTTTGCTTGCTTGTTAACTATCATAGATGTCAGTGGGCAATGAGGTAGGACAAAAATAATAAGGCGATGAATAAAAATGCCATTATGTTGTTATGTGAATACTTTCCCTCTACCTGCTTGTAACATTGTGATGCAATTACGGAGGAGTGGGGCTTGCTTCATGAAGTCACAACTAGAGAACATACGTATCAGCCTATTTCATTCTTGTACTTACTTGATTTCAATGTACACAGCTACCCACCAGTGGTGGGTTTCAAAAAAATTTGGAACCTCTTCTGTAGGTGTGACCTGCTTTCCAGGTCCACTGGTGGAACCTCTTCTAACCGGTTCGGTAGATTTGACGAACCTGTTCTACCGAACCGGTGCGAACTGGTAGGAACCCACCTCTGCTACCCACTCACCAAGGGAGTAGGAATTCATCAGGCATTAATGGATAAAGAACTAGTGAACTTTTCATCCTAAAGGTGTATATAACTAAACGATCACAATCTATAGACTGAGGAGTTCTTCCTATAAGACAGAACTTGCAGCAAAGGCTAAATGAGCATAGAACTGGAACAGTGCCATTGGGATAGCACTATATTTTTGCATGGACCAACATCCTTCACATAAATTATGGTTCTCAGGACGCTATGAGTAATGCAGAGGTGGGTTCCTACCGGTTCGCACCGGTTCAGTAGAACCGGTTCATCAAATCTACCGAACCAGTTAGAAGAGGTTCCACCAGTGGACCCGGAAAGTAGGCCACACCTACAGAAGAGGTTCCAATTTTTTTTGAAACCCACCACTGGAGTAATTGTATTCCCCATATATTCAAGATCAGTTTGCAGCACATTGATCAACTACTGATATTTGTACCCAAAACTGATCATATCTTCCCTCCAGCGTTGACAATACAGGGTGGTATATATGTGAGTGGGGAAAAAACCCAGTGAAAAACATAAACTAGTTTAGTTTAAAATTTGTAAATATAATACCACTGACTTTTTGTTTTGTTTTGTTTTTTTAGCTTGCTGGACAATATCCTCTTTTTTGCAGTCTTTTAATATACATTTACATTTGCTTTTACTGTAAATAGGTTTTCTGGGTGAACTCTGTGAATCAAAGAACGATAGTTGTATCTCCCAGCCCTGTGGAACTAGCAGCATCTGTCAGGAAGACTCGGATGGCTATAGCTGTTTCTGTGCACCTGGTTTTATAGGTATGCTTGAATTTAAATATAATCAAACACATTGATGCAACGTATATTTCCAAGTCCTCTTAGCAGCTTTTAATTCTCAACCAGTTGGATAGAGGAGAACAGGTTTGAGTTCAACCATGGCAAGACTGACCGGATGTGCATTTTAAACACCCCCAGTTCTCTTGCTTTTCCATTCATGAGTACAGCAGTCAGAACTGGTGCATATTTTGAGGATCCTCTTGCTCAAATCATCCTGCATGTGGCAGATGTAGCTAGGGCAACTTTGCACTGGCTTGTCTTGTGCATTAATGTGCCTGTTGTTCTGACCCAGGCCTCCTTAGAAAGCAAGAAGCAAAGCCTTGGTCCCGACAAAACCTCTTTTATTTACACGACTGTGAATTCCTTTCATTCACAGTCAGCAAGGCTTAGCAAACAATCTTTCAGAGGAATATTTATCCACATGTACCTTATCTTGTTTGGAGCACTGCCAGATAACTAGTTTCCAAACACAGGGAAAAGCAAAACTTGGCACAGAGTCTCTTATAGTATTTGTATTTGTATTTGTATTTATTTGTCTTGTATGCCGCCCACTCCCGAAGGACTCCGGGCGGCTCACAATAGACAAGGGAAGAGGGAAGACTAGACAAAGACAACACTTTAAAAACAAAACCGCAACATTCACAATTTCCACGGGGCTGGATGTTTCACAGGCCCCCCGGCTTGCTGGAGCAGCCAGGACTTGGTGGCTTTGCGGAAAGCCGGGAGGGTCGTAAGGGTCCGGATCTCGACAGGGAGATCATTCCAGAGGGCTGGAGCTGCAACAGAGAAGGCTCTCCCCCGGGGGGTCGGCAGCCGACATTGGCTGGCGGATGGAATCCGGAGGAGATCTAACCTGTGAGATCTGATCGGTCTATGGGAGGTCAAAAACAGAACTTTCTACTCTTGACACGACCAAATTAACAAATTGTCTCTTGCAAAAGCTCGCTCCCCATTCATTCCTCTTTTGTTTCCTATGGGAGGTGCCAATCATCTCCAAGGTGTGGCTTTATTCTTAAGTCAACACTGCTTTCTCAATTGTCTTCTGGCAGCTTGAGCATGCGCACACTGGAAATAGGGTCCAGCTGTTCTTCTGCCTCGCTATCTAACTCCCTCTCTGCTTCCGATGTAGAGATCCTCGTCTGAGCTTTCCCAAACCCACAGGACTAGCCCATATTCCTTCCCAACCTCCTCACTGTCCAATTCTGGCAGGTGCTGGCAGCCCACAACACCTGTTTCTGAGACTATGGGGACTGCACATGGGTGCAAATTTGTGGGTGGGTGGAGAAGCGGACCACTCTGATTGAACTCAAATGGTGGCTTCTGTGTCCAGGTTGACTGGTGTCACCTGAATCTTACCAGCAGAGAAATCTACGAGACCGTCTTCTGCTGCACACCTCCCTACGCCCAATAAGATCGCACAGGGTGAGCCTTCTCCAGGTGCCATCAGCTAGACAATGTCGGCTGGCGGTGCTTCAGGGAAGGGCCGCTCCGGCCCTATGTAATGAACTACCCCCAGAGATCCAGACCCTACCCACTCTCATGGCCTTCCGAAAAGCTATCAAAACCTGGCTATTCTGGCACGCCTGGGGCTGTTGACCTCTCGACCGAGGTCCAGCCCCGATGAGACTGGGTGCATGATGTGTTTCTTTTAATCTGCTTTTTCTTGTTTGTTTTTTAACCTTTCTTTTAAAATTTTATTTTCTGTAAGCCGCCCGGAGTCCTTTGGGATTGGGCGGCCTATAAATTTAATAAATCCAAATCCAAATTATGACTTTCTGACTGGAAAATATCTCCTAAGGCTGAAACTCCTAATGCTACAGTACTTTCTTTCCCTTGCTCTTCCCAACTTTGTTGTTCTTAACTGCACTTGTTGTTTTTTTTTTAACTGCTCTGCACAATTGTGTTTCGCATGAACAAAATCCTTCACTTTCTGGCAGGTGTGAACTGTGACATAGAAGTGAATGAGTGCCTAAGTGATCCATGTCGCAATGGGGCTACGTGCATCAATCAGCTTAATGCTTTCAACTGCCTGTGTTCTAGTGGATTTGAAGGTAACAAAAAAGAAATAAAGGTACAAATTTTAAAAGATCAACCTACACCAATCGCCAATCTTTAAAATGCAATAGTGTCCAGTAACTGTATCCTATACTTGTTTATGAACCATAATAATTACTGGTTACAAGTCCTTGTCTCAATCTTGCTCTAAGCTACAATTGTATCCAAGCAGCATTTTATTCCTTTCTATCTTAAAAATAGACAATACTTTCCTGGGTACTAGTTCAATAAATCATTTCCATTTTTATCCTGAAAAAAAAAGTGTCAATCAACTTTAAATTAGGAGATATGTTTAGCTAACTTATCTTGAAATAAATAATATTGGTCTTAATTCATTGGATTGGATCCAGTGGTGGGTTTCAAAAATTGTTCGAACCTACTCTGTGGGTGTGGCCTCCTTTGTGGGAGTGGCTTGCTGCCCATGTGACCGGATATGAAGATGCCGACGACACTTGTCAGAACCACCTTAACTTACCTCACACACAGCACTGGCATGCATAAGAATATGATGTAAACTTGTTTTTTCAAAGGCATCTTTGGTTTGCATTAAAACAACTTCAACACACGGAATGTTCTGATTGCACCACAAACGCAGTCATCATCCTTACCTTTCACAGAGGCACTGAGTTTTATAAATAGGAGCATGATAGTGTAGAATAATCATATCCAAGGACCAGTGGTGGGTTTCAAAGAATTTTGGAACCTCTTCTGTAGGTGTGGCCTGCTTTCCTGGTCCACTGGTGGAACCTCTTCTAACCGGTTCGGTAGATTTGACGAACCAGTTCTACCGAATAGGTGCAAACTGGTAGGAACCCACCTCTGATTGGATCCGATCTAAGTTCTTCTGTGGCTAGAAGGGTTTTGTGTTGTTGTTGCTTTGATCAAGTAAATGTTTCTCCGCTGAATCTGCTTTAGATGTGGGGAAAGAGGCGAGGTGGTGGAAGAGGAGCCTAGAAAGAAAGCAGCTGAAAATCAGCGTCCCCTTTTTAATGAGACTCTTCTCCACTCAGTTACATGCAAGAGATACAGTATATTCCCCTATAATGATTGTGGATTCAGTATCACCCAAGTGCTTGCAAATAGAATTACTCCACATGAGAGATAATTCTGATTTAATCTAGCTTTTTCTTTGCCATAGAAAAATCCAACATACATTTTTATACATTCACCTTCATACTGACTGCAAGCACTTCTGCTGAGTCTATTATGTGGGTTGAATTGCAGGAATGCAGCTAATGAACACAATACCCTCTCTTCACATCATGAGAAATATTTGTTTCTATATTTCTTTGAACACTAACTTTAAGCAGCTGTGAGCTTAAAGAATGAAGGACAAAAAAATTAATGGGGCTAAAGTGATAGTAACTGAAGCAAGAAAAGCTGGGAATCTTTTCAATCAAATTGTGCCAATAAAGTATTATATTCTTTTAAAAAAATCTATCCAAAAAAACATTCCTTAAGGCACATTAGGGAGGAAATTTCTGTAAATAAGATAATGTGTTTTCACATCTAAATTTTTGTCCCCACCCCCTTTGGTGAGAATTTATTTGCTGCCTTTAACAAAACCAGAAGGAAGGTTTGTCTCTGCAAATGCATTCTATTATATTTCAATGTCAATTCTTTATTGATGCAAATTGATACAGAAATTGGCCGCTGTAAATCTTGAGACTCAGTTCAGTGTCCCTGAAGTCTACTTTTCTTTTTTCTTTTTTTGTCCTCTTAGCACATCAGTGTAACAGCTCAAATAATAAAGTGTCTCCAGAATGCTTTAGTGAGACAGGTTGAACTTATAATCGTACTAGTGACAGAATGTTCTCAACAGTGAGTTACTTTACACAAGCATGCCAAGTACAACTATACTCTTAATCAAATGTTTGGCTTCTGTAAGGTATTGCCTTTTTCTCCCTCTCCAATTGCTATTTAGGTACACTTTGTGAAATCAATACAAATGAATGTTACTCCAACCCTTGTATCCATAATGGAACCTGTACAGATCTTATCAATGGATATAGCTGTATCTGCTTATCTGGCTTTGCTGGTAAGTGGCATGAATCCTTTCCTGTCTCGAAGGACGATCACACGGTTATTCATTTTGGGCATGCTTGGGTTACACTTTATATGCCATAATTTAATGTTTATTTGCATCCTCAGCAAACTGGGTTATTATAAACTTTATGTAAAGTTAATCATACATGGAAAAGTTTTTAAATATTTTCTGGCCTATAATCATAACGTGTTCTTTCACTTCTCTTTTGTGTATCTCCTGTTAATAAAATTATTTTGTTGTTATTTTATAACGCATGACCAGGTTGGTTATACAAATATAGCAGTAAAGGATCAAAGGATCTTAAAATTTCCCACATAAACTGCTTGTGGACAAAGGAAGAAATCCATCTTATTTTGCAAAGCACTGAGATGTAATTTTTATCCAGTAATGATTCTCCAGTGGAGAAAATAATAAAAGCAATACCTCAAAACCTACTCACTGGGTGTGGTGAGGTTTAAGATTTAGAATGTACTTAAAAAGAATTCTTTAAATGGAGCCTATGGCTTATATGGCATCTCTTTTTACAAATCAGAAAAGAACATTTTTATGCATCTGGGTTGTACCATTCCAAAACAACATTGCGGTTAAACTTTGTAGGTTAAGTATTTGAATTTCTAGACTCACAATGTCTTCCACCATGATTTTTCAGCTTTCTAAACTACCTATACATCCAAATTTCCTTAACATATAACCTGCTTAAATAATTTCTGCTTACTTGTGCTTGTTCTTGATCTTTGATGTCTGCACCCTCAAATAATTCCAAACTATACATCTTGTGATTGCTGTAGCCAGAGTTAGGATGTAAGAGACAAAATTCATGTAAATATTTGCACTATGTAGCATGTAGTTACATAGCAATAGCAATAGCAGTTAGACTTATATACCGCTTCATAGTTTACGGTTTACAGAGTCAGCATATCGCCCCCACAGTCTGGGTCCTCATTTCACCCACCTCGGAAGGATGGAAGGCTGAATCAACCTTGAGCTGGTGAGATTAGAACCGCTGAACTGCAGATAACAGTCAGCTGAAGTGGCCTGCAGTACTGCACCCTAACCACTGCGCCACCTCGGCTCTATATGATGATTGTGTATTCATTGAATGTCATAGTCTTCAGACTGGATCTTTTCTGATAGTTTTTGTTCTAATCAAAGGCCTAAGTATCATGGAGTTATCATTGTAGCATGTAGCAAGTTATAAACAAAAGTTTCTTCAAAACTTCCAAAGGATTTAAGTACAAAGTTCCAAATATTTTATCAATCCCTTTAGTTGTTATCATAAATTAATTATTAAACATAAATCTATGATACAGAAAGTCTAAGATAGGACAAAATTTTAAGAATTAAGTTTGCTTTGCACAAGTACAATTAACTTCAGATACAGAAGGTCCTAGAAACATTCCCCACAACTCATAATGCCCTGTTAGATACTTCATCTGATAGGCTTACTGTGATCTTCCTTTTTCTGCATTGTTGCCAGCAGAATTCGCAAGAAAAACAGAGAAAGGAAATGGGAGATTTGATTCCAACTTTTGCTGTAGCATCTGTTGCCATCATTGTTTGCCTGCAAGAAAAAGCTCAAAGCTGGGCTTTCCCAGAGGGTTTTAGAGGCCTAATGCATATGCATATGTTGCATTTGAACTTTATTTGTCTTATTTTTATACCTTTTTATTTTACCGTATTTCTCTTTGGAGTTGCTGATTGCATAAGATTGCATCAGTGTACAAATAATAAACAAATCTTTCAAATAAGTTTGCAAGTTTGCAAGTCTTTCCTTGTATTTTATTTTTTGATTTATTTTTGTATTGTAAGCCACCCGGAGTCCAATATGCCGCCCAATCCCGTAGGACTCCGGGTGGCTTACAATACAAAAATAAATCAAAAAATAAAATACAAGGAAAGAAAAGATAGGTTTAAAATACAACACAACATGCACTCCATTCTAAGTGCGGCTGGACCGTATTCTGGGGTCAACAGCCCCAGGCCTGCCGGAACAGCCAGGTTTTAATGGCTTTCCAGAAGGCCGAGAGAGTGGGAAGGGTCCGGATCTCTGTGGGTAGATCATTCCACAGGGCCAGGGCAGCTACAGAGAAAGACCTCCCCCGAGTAGTCACCAACCGGCATTGCCCGGTTGACGGTACCCGGAGGAGGCCCAGCCTGTGAGATCTTATGGGTCATTGGGAGGTATGTGGCAGGAGGCGGTCCCGCAGAAATAAATAAATGAAATAAATCTTTCATTTTTGTCTTGTTAATGAGTTTAACATGAAAGTTAAAGTTAAAAAGTCACCATATTCCATAGAGAAGATAATAAATTAAAATAACTCTTCAAATTCTCCCATGATGGCCAACTGCAACATTCTCTTCCTGAAAAGCTAGAAGACCTACTATTGTTTTGACTTTCTTTTTGCCTCTGGGACAATCTTCATAGTTTGCTATTAAAAAACGAGCTTGTTATATATTTTCAGCAAGTTTTGATCATGCTTCTTTTGCCTCCCAAATAACTGATTGAAGTACTCTGAAATGCTCATTAGAAAAGCCTAAATTATACAAGTTGTGGTCCTACATATTGAAAAATATATATTCTGGCCCACTTGATGATTGAAATGTTCTGTCTTTTAGCTGGGTGTACTGGGAAGTAATTCCCTTACTCATCACAGTTACAAAATTTTCTTGCCATATTCTTGAACATGGAAAATGATGTTTAGA
Organism: Thamnophis sirtalis; assembly: GCF_051295495.1. Classification (NCBI taxonomy): domain Eukaryota; kingdom Metazoa; phylum Chordata; class Lepidosauria; order Squamata; family Natricidae; genus Thamnophis; species Thamnophis sirtalis. The sequence continues at coordinate 127,090,813 of NW_028261386.1, forward strand.
TAAATGTAGTTAGGGATGGATGAGTTTTTCAGCCAATTTGCATGCTGTATAACTGCACTTTCACTTATGGAGCTGATATACTGACTGAAAACACTTATATTAATATTTATACTTTTCCAGTTTTGCAATGCAGATTTCCAGTTAAATCTGTACAATTGGAAAGGGGAGATGAAAAATGCACCTACTTGTGAACAGACTGGGAAAAGAAAAACTGCATAATGGAAAACAGTTTGGATAAACAATAAATTGATGAAACTTGACTCTGTCAATGCAACTTATTCAGAGCAATGCATATAAAATGCATAGATATTTTTGTGCTGCATATTAGGAAAAAAAAAACACTGCAACATGATAATAAATTTAAGGATATCCCAAAAAGTAATGAAATATACCTATCTGGTATAGATAGAAGAGCCGAGGTGGCGCAGTGGTTAGGGTGCAGTATTGCAGGCCACTTCAGCTGACTGCTATCTGCAGTTCGGCGGTTCAAATCTCACCGGCTCAAGGTTGACTCAGCCTTCCATCCTTCCGAGATGGGTGAAATGAGGACCCAGACTGTGGGGGCGATATGCTGACTCTGTAAACCGCTTAGAGAGGGCTGAAGGCCCTATGAAGCGGTATATAAGTATAACTGCTATTGCTATTGCTATAGAGACATGCTTCTTATAGAAATAAGGAGTGTAATTCGGAGGCAGGAAAGCTTAGAGGTGATGAAAGGGGGGGGGAAAGCCTCTGATTGTAATGTATGTAAGGACCTTATTTCTGTGATTTAGATTGATTTCTCCAAACAAGATGGACTTGAATCTCGAGGTACAAATGGAACAATTATAATTTGGCACCTGCCTGTCTTATTAAATTGCTGGCTCTTCAATTATCTTTTCAAAGGTGTGCACTGTGAAAGTGATCTAGATGAGTGTGCTTCTTTCCCCTGCAAGAATGGAGGCACCTGCCTTGACCAGCTCGGTAATTACTCCTGCCAGTGTGCGGCTCCATTTAAAGGTAATGAACACCAATGGAGAAGGGAAGGTAAACAAAATTAACTTTAGAAAGCATTTCTGCCTCCTGTCTGAACTGATTTCACTCTCCCAAGGAGAATTATTAGGGTGTGATTTTCTCAATGCAAGCTTCAAAAGTGACTAGCCAATTATCACTTAGGCTGCGACTAATGTGAATTTAACTTTGTTTATTCATCCGCTGAAAGATTTGCTTCCATTATTTTTTTTTTTTAATTTTATTTTATTTTATACACATAAGCACATCAACAGAACACATTAACACATTAACAAAAATAACCACATAACTTAAAAACAACATAGGAACAATCAGTTCCATCGTATATCGTACAGCAGTTCCGAATCGGTTTCTTTGCAGTTAGTGTTTTCCCTTCTATACATTTCTATCTTGCGTTCATAATCTCGTTATTCATTGTCCATTTTTATATACATTTCTTTATTTATCAGAGCCGAGGTGGCGCAGTGGTTAGGGTGCAGTACTGCAGGCCACTTCAGCTGACTGTTATCTGCAATTCAGCGGTTCTAATCTCACTGGCTCAAGGTTGACTCAGCCTTCCATCCTTCCGAGGTGGGTGAAATGAGGACCCGGATTATTGGGGGCAATATGCTGACTCTGTAAACCGCTTAGAGAGGGCTGAAAGTCCTATGAAGCGGTATATAAGTCTAACTGCTATTGCTATTGCTATTATTTATACATAGCTATTTATGATCAAGTATTATTTACCTATATTGTGCTTTATATTTTTACTGTCATTTATTCTCTTACATACAGTTATAGGTATACATTTACATAGTTATTCTTTTTCTTTGCCATTCTTATATTATTATTATTCCATTTAAAAGGATATAAGGTATAATTTGGAATGTATTGTTTACCAACCTTCACACCTGCTATGACACCACCTTATTTTCTCTTTCTTTTCTTTTCTCCCTCCTTTCCTTCTCTACTTCCTTCCTTCCTCCTCTCCTTCCCCTTTTTCCTTCCCCTACTCCTACCCTCTGTCTTCTCCTTCCTACCCTCTCTCCTTCTCTTTTTCTCTCTTCCTCCCTCCTCTCCTTCTCCTTCTCTCCCTCCCACCCACCTCTCCTTACCTCTTGCTTCCATTATTAGTTAACAAATATAGCAAACACAAAATAAGAGTTGAATGCCACGTGTGGATTCACAGGGGGAAATCATAATTATTTTATTCTGATCCAAGGAGGAGTGAATTTAGACTCAGCTATCTCAAGATTATGTTTTGTTAACATGTTTCAATGCATTTTTTAACCAATTCTTTTTTTAAAAAGTCTTTTAAAAACATTATGGCAACCAATCACTTACTTTAGCATCATGCCTTTAAAATTAAAAAAAGTTCTCAAACAAAACGAGCACAATTCAAAACATACTGATGATGTCTCCTCAAATGGTGACAAAACAATTGCAACCAAACTGTCAAGCTCAGAGCTGAAACCAACCCGAGCTACTAATACTCAAACACATTTCAGTTCTCAAACACTTAATTGCCACTATATTATTCTGCATTCAATTTAGTGTTTTGTATTCATTCACCATAAAAACTACGACCAGTACTTTAATAATAGGCAAAATATAGGAGGCTTTCCTTGGGAAGCACTGAGAATTTCACAGATATATGGGTATAAAACTGGGTATTCAATTCATTTTTCCATTGCTGTGATTCTTGTGCTGAATATCACTGAAAAATGTTAATTTTTTAAAAATTTGGAATTCCCTTTTCTTAATAGAATGTTGGCCCATATTTTCAAAGTAGTCTTTGGTTTTTCCTGTCCAAAGCAACTAGAAGCATATTTAATAGGAATATCTATATTTTTGAATGCATACTTCTTCTTAAGAAGTAAGAGAGTGTGAGGGTAGACTTCATCCTACCGCATTAAAAATACATATATATTTCTATTATAGTCCATTGTTTGTTCTCTTGTTCAAACCTAGTGTGATGTTTGCATACAAACAATTTGCACTTAAGAAGAAGTGAGGTCTGTTACTAGTGTTAGCACTCATGTTCCATTCATTTTTTATCTTCTTTCTATTCCTGTCTCCTCTTTGAAATCGGTTAATGCTCCATAGCCGTCAAGTATGCATAACCCTCATTCCAGTTGATACCACCTAACCAACATTGGCTAATCTTGAAGAAACTAAGATTAGATTTAGATTTATTTTATTTGTATGCCGCCCTTCTCCGGGAGGGACTCAGGGCGGCGAACAACTCAAAAGGGGAAAAGGGGAACATAGAACACAATACAAGTAGTTAAAATAGCCAAGAATCACACAACCACACAGGTCGAGAGGGGAGGGGAACTCATCAACCCCAGGCCTGCCGGCAAAGCCAGGTTTTGACGGCTTTTCGGAAGGCCTGGAGAGAGGTGAGGGTCCGAATCTCTGCGGGGAGAAAAGTGGGATCAAGTTAGCATTAGCATGGGAAATCCCTGCCAAATGCCAAGTTTATACTATATGTGGTATAGAAAAATTGAGAAGGGAAAAAAAAAAAAAACTCGAAGAAAGGAGGGTCTTCTCTTCTGCTACCTCCAAAATCATACTAGGTGTTTAGGAGAATTTTCCCCCCTCTGTAAATATTTTTGTACTGACACAAATTTTGAATTTATTCAGTTCTACTGAAATCATATTTTACAGACTTTAGAACCCATACAGAATCTTTTTTTTAAAACCAGAAATCCCTATGACTTCCTGTTCCAAAGTATCTTATAACTACAGTTTGTCTTTTTTGAGAGGGGGAAATGACCTTTAAAAGGATGGGTTGATAAAGCACTTTTTTTTATAATTTTGTGAGCAAAAAAGAAAAAAAAAGTGATTACCACATTTTTTCCTTTCCAATGATTACCTAATTGAGCTGTGCAGCTTTTTCAGGTATTTCCTTTGTGGGTAATTAGCCTTCCTTACACTTGAAGTAAGCCATTCACCTTGGATTATTCTCTCTCTTCCCACTTTCTCCTTCGAATCATTTTCTTCTGTCTTCAATAATAGCTTTAGGACTGCTCACATAAGTATATTTTCTAAGCCTTCCTCCATATCAGTTTCATTCCCAGAATTATTGAAACCTTCTGCTTTACGATAACATAAATTCTTTACCTTTTACATTACCTTACTCACTTTAATTTTTTTCCAAATTCAAAACTGATTAAGATTTTCCTCCAGGCTGAGGCTCATTTATTATTTGTTTATTTTATACTATCGTTTTACTTCTGTTTTGTTTACATTCTTTTCATTTCATACCTAGAAGTAACTAGGTGGCTTACAACAATAACAAGGAAGAAATCAAAAGAATGAGTGAAATAGGTGGCAAATAAATGTAACAAGTATAACAAAAATATACTTCTAGAACCCCAGAAATGCAGGTCCTCAAATACACAGCAGTAAGAATTCAAGCAGAAATTATTTTTGTTGACTGCAGTTTTTCTTAATTTATATACAGTTTTTAGGCAAGTTACATGGCTGCCCATCTCACTAATGTGACTGCGGGAACACTTCTGTTTTTCTTACTGATTTTTCAGTTAGCTATCTGGATGAGATGGTTAGATAGTGTCAGCTACACAGACTCCAGGAGACAATGGAGAACAGGGGCCATGTTGCGCTATGATTCATGGGGTGGAGAAGAGTTCGACACCACTTAGCACCTGAACAACAACAACCAGGACTGTCATTAAAAGAAAAAGTCAATAAATAACTAAAAAGCAAAGCGCATTCCTTAAACCAATGGTGGGTTTCAAATTTTTTTAGAACCTCTTCTGTAGGTGTGGCCTGCTTTGTGGGAGTGGCTTGCCAGCCATGTGACCAAGTGGGAGTGGCTTGGCAGTCATGTGACCGGGTGGGCGTGGTCAACTTCTAGAATGTGGTGAAACTCACTTAACAATGTTCTTGCTTAGCAACCAAAATGTTGGCTCAGAAACTCTGGCATTTGAAGCACGCAAGTCTTAAAGCTGTCAAGTTACAAGACCCTTGCACCCCTAACCCTTTAGAAAAAAAAAAACCCAGAGATGTTCAAACTTGACAGCTTTAAGAATTGTGGACTTCAACTCCCACAATTTCTCCTCCAGTCATGTTGGCTCAGAAACTCTGGCATTGAAGTGTGTAAGTCTTAAAGCAGTCAAGTTACAAGACCCTTGCACCCCTAACCCTTTAGAAAAAAATCCCCAGGGGTGTTCAAACTTGACAGCTTTAAGACTGTAAGGTTTAGATAGGACTCTTAGAGGCGGGTGGGGTGATTGGTGAGCCAGGCAATCAGAGAGCAGTGGGCGGAGCAAGCGTGGTGCAGACGGGTGGGGGAGAGGGAGCTGGAACCGGTTCTAAATGGCACGGTAGATTTGTGGAACCTCTTCTATAGAAGAGGTAAGAACGGGCAGGAACCCACCCCTGCCTTAAACACTTATAAAAGTGGCAAGAAGGAGTACAGGCAATTGAATAAATTCTGAATTAGTTGTCAGAGGGCCTGAGAAACGTTTTTGGAGAGCCATTTTGGAAAGCACCCGTGATCGAAGTATGGAAGAAGCTGAGTCCCCTTGAAGGGTCTGTGCTGATGCTTCAGAGGCTTTCCCAGCTGGTCTGCAAATGCGTGAATATATACAGGCAGTGCTTTCACTTGGACTGGACTCCTGGCAAAGCGAAGAAACTGGGGAAGCCCATGAAGAGGTGTTGCCAAACATTCTGGAGAGCCGAGATGGCGCAGTGGTTAGGGTGCAGCACTGCAGGCCACTTCAGCTGACTGTTATCTGCAGTTCAGCGGTTCTAATCTCACCGGCTCAAAGGTTGACTCAGCCTTCCATCCTTCCGAGGTGGGTAAAATGAGGACCCAGACTGTGGGGGCAATTTGCTGAATCTGTAAACCGCTTAGAGAGGGCTGAAAGCCCTATGAAGCGGTATATAAGTCTAACTGCTATTGCTATTGCTACTTCTGCCTCAATAGTTCCAGGACAGGCCCTTTACTTATGCCCTTACCTTTTCAAACATGCTCTTGAATGCTTTCCACAGTCACGATTCTCAAGCTATATGTTTTCTAATGTGTCTTCTTGAAGGGTTGCATCTAATATTTCTGAAATATGGGATTCTGCTGAAATATAAAAGCTGTGATTTCCAGTTGAATCTCTGGCTGAGCCGTACAATTTACATAAAGTCTCCTATTGCATAAAAAATACTTAAATGCCGCTGAAATGTGGCTTGGTTAAACATAGATACCAAAATCTGCTCATAAGCATTTGGATTTTTTCCCCCATGATCATTATTTTGGTTATTACAACCTGCACAGAGTAAAGTGGGGTGGAAAAATACAAAGAAAGAGAAGTGAAATATCTATGGGAACTAATATGGATTCCAGACACCATAAGAAGAATCTAAAATTTAGGAAGTTCTCCTGCTTCTTCTGTATTAGGTTCTTAAAATTTCTTGGATTTTGTTCATACAAGTAATATGTGAATCATCTTTTTTAAAAAATTAATATTTTTAGATGGTTGTATTCTGTTTGGTCCAGTGGTGGGTTTCAAAAATTTTTGGAACCTAGTCTGTGAGTGTGGCCTCCTTTGTGGGAGTGGCTTGCCAGCCATGTGACAGGGTGGGAGTGGCTTGCTGGCCATGTGACCAGGTGGGAGTGGCTTGCTGGCCATGTGACCGAGTGGGAGTGGCTCAGTGGTGGGTTTCAAAAAAATTTGGAACCTCTTCTGTAGGTGTGGCCTGCTTTCCAGGTCCACTGGTGGAACCTTTTCTAACTGGTTCGGTAGATTTGACGAACCGGTTCTACCGAATAAGTACGAACTAGTAGGAACCCACCTCTGGTTTGGTCTTTATTGACTGGGAGTTTGGCCTCAGTTATGACTGAAATACACCCTGATATACTTTTAGCCAAAGAAAACGATATCACTATAAAAAGAGAGGATGGAAGAAAGAGAGAGCGAGAAAAGAAAGGAAGGGAGAAGAAAGAAAAATAATTCAAGGATAATTGGGAACATAACAATTCTAGATTAATGTTCATATTTTTTTTGCATGGACAAAGATGCAGGCATATGTTGAGTTTATATCCTCAATGCACTCCTGCTATACATGTTGGAAAAGTAAGTCTGAGTTTTGTTGTGATTGCTGCGCACTATGTGAATGAAGTCTTCTTTATTCCCATATTGTAAATCATCTTTTAAAATCAACAGTGCTTTCCAGATACATAGACAGAAATGTACGTAACTGTAGACTTAATTACCTTTACAAAAACAATACAATGTAGTACCTATGTAATACTCTTTTCAGATCATTATTTGATCATTAAAATACTGTGGACATGATTCTTTATAAAGAAATAAGGTTAAGATTTGTTTTTTCTGGCAAATAAATGAATGCATTTCTGTTCTTTTCAGAACTTTATTCAGGTATGGCATACAATTTTTATTTTTTCAGCATGCTGTCAAAGTGTGTTTCTTATTTGCATTAAGCATGTTTGCATGGCTTGCCTGAGGTTCTTTACTTATGATTCTCTGCAATGTATTTTGAAGTTGCTAACTGCTGTTTTCCCTGCCACTATTACTTGGGGGGGGAGAACATGGGTGGCAGGGAAGCAGTGGTGGGTTTCAAAAATTGTTCGAACCTACTCTGTGGGTGTGGCCTCCTTTATGGGGGTGGCTTGCCACCCATGTGACCAGATGGGAGTGGCTTGCCACCTATGTGACCGGATATGAAGATGCCGATAACACTTGTCAGAACCATCTTAAATTACCTCACACACAGCACTGGCATGCATAAGAATAGGATGTAAACTTGTTTTTTCAAAGGCATCTTTGGTTTGCGTTAAAACAACTTCAACACACGCAATGTTCTGATTGCACCACAAATGCAGTAGTCATCCTTACCTTTGAGAAAGGCATTGATTTTTATAAATGTGAGCATGATAGTGTAGAATAATCATATCCAAGGACCAGTGGTGGGTTTCAAAAAAATTTGGAACCTCTTCTGTAGGTGTGGCCTGCTTTCCGGGTCCACTGGTGGAACCTCTTCTAACCGGTTCGGTAGATTTGACGAACCGGTTCTACCGAATAGGTGCGAACTGGTAGGAACCCACCTCTGCAGGGAAGACTGGGATGTTTGATAAATCTGTGGAAACCAACAAACAGAATGTTTAATGAAAACATCCGTTCCAAAGCATCTTATACCGACTAGATTAATTGTTAAAACTTAAGTCATGAAAAGCAAGGTATAGTCCAGATTTTCTCCTTCTTTCACTGAATTAAGTATTTTGTTAAGGTAATTCTATTATGAGCTTCTGCTATAGATGAGTAATCAGTCCTGGAAACTGACACCATTGCTTTAATGAGCCAAAAATATATGTTGTAGCCATTCTCCCAAATGGAAGCGTTCCAAAACACTTTTTCTTAACTAAATTGGAAGCAAAATACCGCCACATTAAATACACTTAACGTAGTCATGTAGTTATTAATCTTAAACACACGATGTAGGAGCAACTATGAAAGGGTTCTAGGGGAACAGCCAAAGCTTGTGAGGTGATATTTATAAATTCCTTGATGATATTGTTTTGGAATTCAAAGCAATTCATGTTAGAGAGAGCTTAAAACTTCATCAGCCTTATTGCAAACTATTTTACTTCGTGGACAAAGCAATCCTTAGGATTAAGGGAAGAATTTTACAGCCAAAGCACTAGCACTGTGCCAGTGTGAACGAAAAATATAAAGGAGGATTGCTCGGCCAACTCTAATATTTGCATAATTTCATTTCAGGGAACAAGGGAACTCTATAACCTAGTGGGACAAAAACTTGAACAGTACATTGATATTGCTGAGAATATCACTTCTTCCCTATCTTTGGGAGTGCCTCATATGTGCCATCACTGCTATCACTTAGATTCTAGCTAATGTACAGTGCAACATATGTCAACCTTAACCAACATAATGAAAGAAAATTACCAAGGTACTTAATTTGATAGACAAAAATAAATGAAACCAATGAAAATTTATCTTAGGTATTTGACGGGTTTCCTGTTGTTTTCTGGAATGTGATGTTACCAATTCATTACTTAAAAGCCATTCTAAGCTTTGAGGTTGACCATAAATTGCTGTGTAGATTTCTTTTATGGGGTAAATTAAAATAATTTCAGTCGTTTACCAAAAGAAGCTGAAAAATCTCTCACGGGGAAAAGTAAAATACTTATTATACAAACCAAACCTTATTTGATCATTTTAACTCTCAGCTGCATATTGCATTAGCTGAGATCTTGCAAGATTTTTTTAATGGTGGCACTGTAAATCCTACACAATCATTTTCATTTAATTTATTCAGGAAGACCTTGAGCTGATGCAGAGTAACCTTGAACAGCCTTTTAGCTTGGATATTAGAAATGCAGTGACAGGAACATAGAGAAAGTGCCTAACATGGTGATACAAATATTGTTTACCAAATATGATGAAGTGAAGCAAGAAAAAAAAGCTGTTATTGAAATTGATGCTGTTTTTTAAATCATACAGTAATGATTCATATATCCTGCCACTTTAAGCCCTAAATATGGCTACTGGAGGAAGGATCTACTGGATGTGATTTTAAATGCTACTTTCTCTTAAGAAAGCCAAGAAAATTTTTATGACATCAACACATGTACATATGATTAACATACCATGCAGGTATGGAAGAGTGCTGTCAACTTTGAATTGAAGCTGGCAAAATCCACTTTTCTATTCCTCAGTTGCCACACAGAGGGGGAAGGGGGAAGGAGGATGAAATGCGGTGCTAGACAAAACACAGAACTTTCTCATGGAAACCAAGGTCATCTCTACAGGTGGCAGATAGAGGAAGGAGTGCCTGAAGAGCCCGGCAATTAATCTAATTGGCCTGTGACTTTGGGGAGGGAGTTGTTCCCTATTTTAATTATACTGAAACAATGGGAAACATTTAGCGTTGGATTTTCATTTGATCATGCTGATATGATGTACCCAATAAAGAAGTTCTTAGAGGAAGACCATAGCCTCAGAATTCTGATTTGATTGGGTTCCTTAGTTGGGATCATGACAGATGCATTTTGATTTGTGAAATTTATCCAACCATCAGCTCAACTATTTTGATGTTCTATGCTTTTTGTAAGCCAAATTGAGAACATTCATTGTTCTCCATGCACTTAAGCTGATATTTTATTAATTCCTTGTGAAGTGAAATTACACATTTTAGGCATACAGTCTGCTGACACTCTTTATGTTTTAATGTAAGCATGCACCCACATGTTTGAAAAAGTGCAGAATAGAAAAGTAGAACCTTGATTAACTAAATCTAAGAATATTTCAAACGCTACAGCATGTAGTTTAGTTTTGCTCATTTTTATTCATGTTAACATCGTTCCCTTGCTAAAGACATTGTAAACAGTGGCAGTAGAAATTATGGAACTAGGCACAGTTGGAGTAGAGGAGATAGGAGTTGACATTATCTCATTTCAGGTGCAGTGATTTCCTTTCCTGAAGAAATTTCCATGCAAGTGTGTTCTGACCCCCCTTGTCCCACACCAACACACACTCTGGACAGGGTTCCGGCTCCGAGCAGGATGCAGAGAGGCTGGTTGGCCACCAGGAGGTGCCTGAGCCTTGGACCAGTGAGGAGGAGACAAGGGAGAGTGAGCTGGATGCCAGTAGTGAGTTGTTCCTGGATGCACGGCACCGAAGAGGTAATAGGCGTCAGGAACAGTTGTGCAGTTACAGTAGGTAATTGCACTCAGCTTGTGGTCATTAGGCTCCTCTCCAGACTATAAAAAGACTACTTGTGCACACACCTCTCTTGCAGAAGTCAACGCAGGAATGACTGTTGGAGAACATTGTTATGAGCTTGGCAGGCTGGATTGCTGCCAAGCCTTATCTGTGTTTATTGTTGCCCAAGCTTGTCTGTGCTGGGTTGCTGCCAAGGACCTGTTTGTCTGTTAATTAAATGCCGTAACTTATCTTTGGCTGGGAGTGTGCTTTGGTGTGGAACGAGAGGGGTCAGAACAGTTTACTAACTTTTAATTGGAGTTTATAGGTAGTTGTAATCAGTAATGTCATCAAAGTAAACCATCAAAACCTCTGGAATGAGTTGCCCCCGGAGCTTCGTATAATTCCCGACCTCCGGTCCTTCTGACACGCCCTAAAAAGTTGGCTTTTCCAGCAAGCCAGCCTGGCCTGAACAAAACAAATTATTGATTACTGTTAATTTTAATTCTTTTTTTAAAAAAAAAACAATGTCATTGTCAATTTTAATTGGGTTTGGGATATCCTATTTAATTTCTTTTTAACTTTTGTATTATGTGCTTCTTTTAATGTTGTACGCCGCCCTGAGTCCTTGGGAGAAGGGCGGCATATAAATCGAATAAACCTAAACTTGGTACACATATCATCAGTTCATATATCTTATTGCATATGACATGTTGCTTAATCCGGTCAGAAAAGGCTGCTTGCCAACCCTTAACTAATGATTAACATAACCCTCCACTCAATTGTATTGACTTCTGGTAACTCTAGGATTTGACTATATTGAAAACCTAAGCTATTTTGAAATAAACCCTATTTCAAATGCCTTTGAAACAAATAAAACTCTAATGTGGCTTTGAAAGTCACTTTGGCAAAGTGGTTAAAACTTCAGGCTAGAAACTGGGAGACTGAGTTCTAGTTCTAGATTGTGAGTTCCAGTCCTGCCTTAGGCACAAAGTCAGCTCGGGATCTTGGGCCTAGGAAGGAGAAAATGGCAAACCACTTCTGGAAAATCTTGCCAGGAAAACTGCAGGGAACTGTCTAGGCAGTCTCTGAGAACTGTAAACAATTGAATGGAGAAAAAACGTTATTTTTTTTTGTTGAGGTGTGCGAGACCCTGAAATGCAGGAAAAAGTACCGTTGAATTTATAGCCAGCTTTTATGTCTTTTCTGAAAGTTAAATAATACATCTATATTAATTAGAAACACACAAATAGCAATAGCAATAGCAGTTAGACTTATATACCGCTTCATAGGGCTTTCAGCCCTCTCTAAGCGGTTTACAGAGTCAGCATATCGCCCCCAACAACAATCCGGGTCCTCATTTTACCCACCTCGGAAGGATGGAAGGCTGAGTCAACCTTGAGCCGGTGAGATTAGAACCGCTGAACTGCAGATAACAGTCAGCTGAAGTGGCCTGCAGTACTGCACCCTAACCACTGCGCCACCTCGGCTCTTAAATCCCATCCTCCCACTAAGGGATGATAAAATAAACATGGCCAGCAAACCTTTTCTTAAAGGTTTGAGCTTTTCTGTAGGCAAATCAATGCTAGTGCATTCTGTGCAAAAAGGTTTAATTAGAAGCCTGTGAACGAGGAGATACCTCGTAGATGGTCATAATGACTTCATACATGTGCAAAGCACATTCAGCAAGAGGAATCTTGCTCCGTTACAGAGAAGGGAAAATAGCTTTCTATTAGTCAAGACGGTATTCATCACCTGTCATAACATCTTTTGCTGCATTGGAATTTGATTTTTTTAAAGTTAATATGCCAAATCAAAGCACACCTTTATTGGAGTCAAAAGATCAGCAGAAGGAGGATGGGGTGCAAACAATTTTTAAAAAGCATCAAATATATATATATATATATATATATATATATATATATATATATATATATATATGTATGTATGTATGTATGTATGTATGTATGTATGTATGTATGTATGTATGTATGTATGTATGTATGTATGTATGTATGTATATGTATATGTATATGTATATGTATATATGTATATATGTATATATGTATATATGTATATATGTATGTATGTATGTATGTATATATATATGTATATATGTATGTATATATATATATAAATAAAAATGTGTTTTGAAAATTAAAGGCCCATAGTTTTGAAGACGGGGATGTCAGATTCCAAAGCGGAATTCGAAGATTTTACCAACTGCTATACACCATTGGAGGAATCCTCCAGTACTTGGCGCAGAGGTGGGTTCCTACCAGATCGCACCTATTCTGTAGAACTGGTTCGTCAAATCTATTGAACCGGTTAGAAGAGGTTCCACCAGTGGACCCGGAAAGCAGGCCACACCTACAGAAGAGGTTCCAAAATTTTTGGACTTGGGGCAATACATTTTTGTGCTTCTTAGGGATTCCAAAAGCTGTAGCCTCCATGGGGAAAAAAAATGAGTGCTATTGACAAAACGCAGTAAAATCAGTTGTTGGATCTTGGCTGCCACAAGCTGGGTTGCAATTCTGGTAATGCTAATAAAGAACAACAGAAAAATCGAAGCAATATAATATAATCCCTATTGAGCAGCCTTTGAAATGGTCAATGGTCCCCTTATAGATTCCCACAAAGGACAGTAACCTTTTAAAAAATTTATTATCGTATAAATGCCAGTGTCTGGATGTCAGCTGAAAGATTTTATTTATATATGGCAATCTCTGAATTAACGCTGCCTAGAAAATGAGCAGTTAGAAGGAAACTGTAGTTATTTTACTAACACGATTGCTTGCTGTCACAAATCATTTGAGGTGGCTGTGATTCCAATCTATCAGAGAGGCTGCCTCTCTTTTCCTAGTGGTTTTGAAGGCTGTATTTCAGCTGAAGTCTGCTTATGACTGAGTTGAATCTGGTGACATAGAAATGCACATATGTAAACACAACAACAGTTAGAGTGGATGGAGGGAGGAGTAGAAGGAAAGATAGGAAGGAAAGGAGAAAGGAGAGGAATAGGAGAAAGGGAAAGGCAGAGGAAGAATGGGAGGGAATGTAAGAGTAGGAAAGAGGGGAAGAATGGGAAGAAGAAAGGAGGGAAGTAAGGAGGGAAGAAAGGAGGGAAGGATGGAGGGAAGGAAGGAGGGAATGTAGGAGAGAAGGAAGGGGGAAGGAAGGAGGAAAGGAGGAAAGGAAGGGGGAAAGGAAGGAGAGGAGAAAAGAAAGGATGGAAGGAGGGAGGGAAGGAAGGGGAGTAGGAGAGAAGAAAGGAGGGAAGGAAAGAGGGAGGGAAGAAGAAGTAGGACCGTTGTAAGATAAGATGGATCTATGGGATGTTAAGAAAGCAATCTTCAAGTATATTGTCAACAGTAGGGAAAAATTGTTATAAATACATATTATTAATAACAGTTATGAGATCATATAATTGTGAATGTATATATGAAATTGATAAAATAAAATAAATTATTAAAAATAAAAAAATTAATAAAAAAAGAAATGCACCCTCAAACAGTATCTATTTATCATTGGAAATATCAGTAAAACTGTGTTACAAAGTCAACATGTGATCATTACCTCACAGTCCTGTATTATATTGGAGTATGGGGGGAAAAAAATTAGATTTATGCCTGTTCATGTGGGGAATTATGGAGTGTGGATTCTCTACTTCAAGAGAAGAGGAAACAGGATAAAAAGATTGTGTACTCCATAAATCATCCAGTTTCTCTTGAAGTCAAGTAGTAGTGTCTGGACTACATCAGCAGGTGAATATCATAAATAGAAATCTATGAAAACTATGCTCATATTATCAGTGATAGTTGTACTACCTAAATATGCCTCTGCCATCCCTACACATTGGACAGTCAGTTAGCCTTTCAGAATATTTTCAAAACAGGGCATGTTTCCTAAAATTATAAAGAGACTAAAGATTAGTAAATAATCAGTCAAAATCATAAAATGAGAAACAGCGTGTGGGGGGGGAGGAGGAATCATGTGCAAGCTTTGATTAAATGAAAAAAAAAAGTGTCAAATATAGGCAACTTTAATAGCAAGTTAATACATTGCAGTGAATTCCAAAGAGATAGTTGTATAGATTGATGGTACTTATGCTTCTCATTTAAATGATACGATTTATATCTGGGTTGTTTGGAAGAAATAAAGTGAGGCTCCTATCTGTAAAGAAAAATAGAAATATTCTATTTCTTGCATATGGACATTGCTTTAAAAAGGAAACTAACTGCTATAGTCTGACATGTTATGCCTGTCTTTTTATGTTTTCTTCAATTTTGCATCACTTTTGTAATTAAAAGACAACTTAAAGGTGTCATGTTGTATAGTATTTTGATTTCCTAAAGGTGTTTAGAAGTCAGTGCAATCTGCCTGCCACTTTAAATGGGCTAAGCTATTGGTTCCTTGTCTCATTAACAGATAATAATTTTTTTACACAAATATCCATGTTCATTACACTGAACAACTGTACATTTTATAGAGACTTTTCATAAAACATTGAAAAAATATACGTATTTATAAAAATCTTAAGGCTGTTCTTTAGAATATGGATCTTAAACAGTACAATAGTATCATATCCGGGGGGGAGGGGGGAAATCCAGTTGTATCAAAGAGTTGTTCTCTCAGGTATGGATAGAGGATTACAATCCATCAGGTATTTCACGCTACAAATCCTGAAAACTCTGTTCTTGGACTACAAAAGCATCTAACAAATGGCATGTACCTTCATAAAACTATGGGGACAAGGATCCATGGGGGAAACACACAATTGTACTGAAACGTGTTAAGTTTGTAGTATAGGTAAAGGTAAAGGTAAAGGTTCCCCTTGCACATATGTGCTAGTCGTTCCTGACTCTAGAGGGCGGTGCTCATCTCCATTTCAAAGCCGAAAAGCCAGCGCTGTCCGAAGACGTCTCCGTAGTCATGTGGCCAGCATGACTAAACACTGAAGGCACACGGAACATTGTTTTCTTCCCACCAAAGGTGGTCCCTATTTTTCTACCTGCATTTTTACGTGCTTTCAAACTGCTAGGTTGGCAGAAGTTGGGACAAGTAATGGGAGCTCGCTCCATTACGTGGCGCTAGGGATTCGAACTGCTGAACTGCCGACCTTCTGGTCGACAAGCTCAGCGTTTTAGCCACTGAGCCACAGCATCCCTTTTAGATACAGCCTTAAAAAAATCAGAATAAGAAGAAAATCTTTCTGACCTGAATATAATGACATAGAATAAATATCCAGAATTTGGATTGGTAATATTTTTTCCCTATTAAAATTGTTTTGCTAAATACAGTAGTCACAGCATTCATGAGGAAATGTGTCATCTTTCTGTGTGGACTTGTTTTATTTATCCACAAGAAATGTTTTGACTTTTTTCCCCCTCCCATAGCATGAACTAGTTCGATATGATGGCTAAAGAAGTCACAGAAAACAATACATATAATTTAAAAAAAATACTGTTTGATTGGGGACTGTAGATTTTCATTATGAAATCACACAGTTCTTTGGAAAAGGAATCATGATCATGTTTTAATTCTGGGGTTGAAAAAGCAGAGAAATGCCAGCTTACACCCATACATGTACAACAACCCCCGTCCCTACAAACAAGTTTTACAGAATTAGAACACATTTTTGTCGTGGTGCTTTAGCTAAACAGTTACATAACTTAATGTGGTGGCTTTTTTTGTTCCTTTTATTTCCAGGTTCCAACTGTGAATTCAAACCCTGTGAAGGTGGTAATCCCTGTGAAAATGGAGCTGCGTGTCTACAAGAGCCAGACTTAACTGCCTTTCCTCTTGGATTTCAGTGCCAGTGCATAAAAGGCTTTGAAGGACCACGCTGTGAGATCAACATCAATGAATGCAGTTCCAACCCTTGCGTGCACGGTTATTGCTATGATGGTGAGTCTGTCTACTAGTAATGTGTTTCTTGCCAGAAAAACGCTAGCAGATTTAAGTCATTTTTTTAGAGATGTCAGAGTTCAAACAACCAAAGTTGCATACTCTTGGTCTAAATCAGCAGCTTACTGGAAGCAAGGTGGCGCAGTGGTTAGGGTGCAGTACTGCAGGCCACTTCAGCTGACTGTGATCTGCAGCTCAGCGGTTCAAATCTCACCGGCTCAAGATCGACTCAGCCTTCCATCCTTCCGAGGTGGGTGAAATGAGGACCCAGACTGTGGGGGCGATATGCTGACTCTGTAAACCGCTTAGAGAGGACTGAAAGCCCTATGGAGCGGTATATAAGTCTAATAAATAAATAAATAAATAAAAAGCGGTTTGCCACAGTAGCGCAGTGCTTAGAGTGCAGTACTGCAGACTACTTCTGCAGTAAACACCCAGGTTTCTTGAAATGTGGTTGTAGCTAAGGGTTGATAGTTAGGCAGTTGGTTTGAGCTCTGTGCTTGGTAATTTGGTTGCAAACGTTTTATCACCATTCAAGGAGACATCGTCAGTGTGTTTTGAGTTGTGCTCATCTGTCAGAAAACAGGTCATTAGATGCAAATTAGTCTGAATGTTGTTTATTCAGAAATTTCTGAGTCGTGGTCTGTTTTTGGACTGTTTGATTGGCTGGCTGTTGTTGCTGGGCTATAATTAAGTACCATAGAGTTGTTTATCTGGGTGCTTGAGTCATGGTCTGGTTTCGGCTTCTTTGATAGTTTGAGTGGCTGACTGTTGTTACTGAGACGTGGTCTGATTTGTGAGCTGATGGGTTAGAATGTTGTTGCTGCGTAGTGTTCATTTTAAATTCTACCTTCGGGACCGCGGTTCATTCTCAGCGATTGGTAGACTGGGCTGATGTCAAGCTAACAGCCTAACCCAGGCTTCTGTTAAAGGACCTGAGACTGAGGAAGATACAGACTACCCATAGGGTGAGAAGGGAAGTTTATGTACATATACTGGTGTTATTGTCACCATTAAGGAAGAAAATGGTTGAAAAATGGTTGGAGTGTTCTGACGTAGGATTCCTTAAAAAGCATGAAGCTAAGTCTTGGTCCCGGCAAAACCTCTTTTATTTACACGACTGTGAATTCCTTTCAGTCACAGTCAGCAAGGCTTGGCAAACAGTCTTTCAGAGGAATATTTATCAACATGAACCTTATCTCACTCAGAGGGCTTCCAGATAATTAGTTTCCAAATGCAGGGCAAGGCAACACTTGGCACAGAGTCTCTTATAGTCACAAATAGAACTTTCCACTATTAAAACGACCAAAGGAGCAAACTCTTTCCTGCAAAAGCCCCCTCCCCATTCACTCCTCTTTTCAATGTTTCAATGTTTATTACACTTGTATGCCGCCCTATTCCCGAGGGACTCGGGGCGGCTAACAAACAAGGTGGGGAGGGGGGAAATACAAAAACAAACAAAGACAAAAACAAATACAAAAATACAGCTTAAAAACAACGCAACAGTCACAACAATTCAAGTGGGGCTGGGAACTCATCAGCCCCAGGCCTGCCGGAACAGCCAGGTCTTGATAGCTTTGGATGGTGAGGGTCCGAATCTCCATGGGGAGATCGTTCCAGAGGGCTTGAGCAGCCACAGAGAAGACCCTCCCCCAAGGGGTCGATAGTCGACATTGGCTAGCGGATGGTATTCGGAGGAGGCCTAATCTGTGGGATCTAATTGGTCGTAGGGAGGTAATTGGCAGGAGGCGGTCTCTCAAGTACCCTTTTGTTTCCTATGGGAGGTGGAAGATATTTTCCTGAAGATATTTTCCTGAAGTAACGCCAGGAGACCAATGTAGTGATAACCGTTTATTAACGTAGCTGACAACGAACAAAGCAATGAACTTAACTGACAGCCTTTTATATGCGGGCTGTCAAACTGTTAACCAATAGGAAGCCTGCCCGGCTTCCGCGAGCCTGCACCCGCGCCGGAGTCAACGGATTACTGTTTCCCATTGATTGGCAAGTCTTTCTCGGGACCTCAGGATGTAGCAGGAGGGGCCAATCAACTCCAAGGTGTGCCTTTACTCCCAAGTCGACCCTGGTTTCTTAGTTGTTCTTGTCTTCTGGCAGTTCTGTGCATGCACACACTGGGAACAGGCTCCAGCTGTTCCTCTGCCTCACTGCTGTCTAGCTCCCTCTCTGCCTCCGGTGCAGAGCCCTTGTCTGAGCTTTCCTCAGCCCACATGACTGGTGCATTTTCTTCCCCAATCTCCTCACTGTCAGACTCTGCTGCCAGCTCCACTGGCCATCAGCAGGCCACAACATGGAGCCTTGGAGAAATTCAGGAAAAAATGTTTACTCATTTTTTTCTGCTCCGTAGGTTTGCTGGAGAATTTCAAAAAACTATTTCAAATTTCCAACCTTCATTTAAATTCTCATTTAGTTTTCCTGGCATTGTCCTCAAGCTTGATGTTGGTGTGTACTTTAAAATTCTCCATTGTTGATTTTTAAAAGGTTCCCATCTGGTTTATGTTTTTCCTTTCCAAATATATACATTCAGTCCAGAACATTGGCTTCAAAAATTACAGACAACTAACTCATGCACTCTGTTTCCAATTTTCCTTCTTTCCTACCTCTTATTATTAGTCCAAGTGTAGAATCTTGGAATATCCGCATAGAACGGTGTTTTTGCAAATGGACTGTGTTTGCTCAGATGAATGAATTCTGCTAAAGTGATTCCTGTCACATCATTATTCGGTTGCACATCAGTATTATCTCAAAAGAATACTTAATGCTGTTGTGGAAGGTGCACTTGAAGGAGAACAATGGCTGGATCCCTCTCATAATGTATCGTGCAACAGCTTCAGCTATCTGTCAAGCACTGTATGATTTCATCTTCTCTGTTCAATGAAAAAATTGCCTGCCATATTTGATCATGGATTTGATGGATGAGCATATTTCTACATTGAGATGACAACTGAGCACTTTCAACTGTTGGCTCTGTAGGTAGCAACCACTGAGAAATTAGTTCAACGCTGTCGCCCTACTTGATGTCCTTTAAATCCTCTCATTTATGAAGATTGTCTCCTATAGATAGGATATGAATCATTGTGAAATGTTGTATGCTCATTAAATGGCTTTGGGTACCATTTACTGCATGTACAATTTCCCCAATATGCGAAATTTCTACTGCAATATGGACCATATATAATATCCTTCAATAACCATGTGTGCAGCTCTGGATCTTCATTTGGGTCTGATATTTCAGCTTATATGATATGCTACCATATGCTACCTGGTCTTCGCTTGGATCCTTAATCAAGCCACAGCAGATATTGAAAATGAGACAGTCCTCATTTTCGGTATTTCGCACTTAGCACATAAGCAATACATTTACCAAAGAGTTCATGTATTCCAGGGAGATACTCAATGAATAACTTTCTCTCCAAGTTGAACACTCTTGTGATTAAATTTAGTGGATCATTTGGCTGCTGTCATATATCCGGCCAGTTTGGATTGCATGTCATTGTAATGATAAATGAAGCACTGACATACTTCCATATATACAGTATATCATGACATCTTGACATCATTTTATCACATATCTTGGTCCACTAATAAAGGTAGAAGAGAGGACGATGCACCTTTTGATATTTCTTAAATCATCATCATCATCATCATCATCATCATCATCATTCAATACATTGGTCAGGCCTCTATATGTTGTTGATATCAAGGTTACTTGATTCATTTGGATGCAACTCAGCCTCTCATTTTCAATTTTGGCAGCCATGTCAACTACATATTGTTGGAATAATAGACATTCTCCTCTTAGAAGGTTATTAAATTGATTCCCATGGTTCATTATGCAATATTTATAGTAATGTATTGCCATTAGTTTCTTGTTGTTTATTATTTGATGATGCCAGCCTCATCTCCAAAAGGAAAGGAAAGTACATATTAAATATGTATTAAAAGTTGTCACAGGAGTGATGGGATTCTAAAATTCTTGCAAACAACCTCCTCATTTTTTTCAACAAAATGTGTTATGATGTTGGTTCAATCTTGGTGTTGTTTGATATAATGACAATATCTTTATTGCCAATTTATGCATTGTCTTCTCTCATGTTCAAATGCTATCTCAAGATCAGTGACAATAGACGTTTCTGACATGTCTAAAATTTATTTTGCATGTCAAAGAGACAAAATGTACAATTTTCATTGTCATAGAAGTTTCTCCAATTATTGAATAATCACATATTGAATTCCATCTTCGTGGAATATACCAGTTCTCAATTCTATGCTGTCTTGAGGATCCATGAAGTTAAATTTGAATAAATTTGGCTTGATGGTTGGAGCATTAAATGTCCGATGTAATGATGGATTTACCCTTAAATGATTACAGAAGAATTCCATCTGTTTCTCACTGGAAATGATTTCTTTGGCACAAAAGGATGTCATTTGGAAAGGGCAGTTCCATCGTCTGTTGTTCTTCCTGAACTCTTTTTCAATAGGTTCGTCACAGCTATATAAATTGATGAGCTCAATAGGTAGAGGTTGCAAATAGTCCGTCAGGCTTAAACCAAAGATGACACAGTGAAATCCAATCCAGTCCATTTTATTTTTTATTTCCTTAAACCTAAGAGATAGAATCTCATCAGACTAAAGCTACAACCTTCTAACTTAATGTATATGCCCGTAAAGATTCTAAACTAAGGCTACTCTGAGCTTTTTCCTTCTTCCACCATTCAGTTAAGATTTTGAAATCTGTAATTTTTGGACCTCTCTCTGGAATGTGTTGCCTCCTCCCTGGGAAACTGCAGTGTGAATGTTGA
The DNA here is from genome assembly GCF_051295495.1 of Thamnophis sirtalis. Classification (NCBI taxonomy): domain Eukaryota; kingdom Metazoa; phylum Chordata; class Lepidosauria; order Squamata; family Natricidae; genus Thamnophis; species Thamnophis sirtalis. The sequence continues at coordinate 127,112,231 of NW_028261386.1, forward strand.
GATGCCCCCCCACCCCACCCTCCCACTTCTTCCCCAGCTGTACATTTCCTCACACTGCCTATCCTGATCTTTCCATTCATTTGCAGAAATTTGTGGTTTCTCCAAAGAATAGGAAAGCAGAGCAGTGAGGGCAGTCTTTGGCCATGGCACCAACATCAGCAGAAATATTGCACTGTAAAGTTGTGCAACTTGTTGTGCTCTTGGTTGAGGCTTTGTTGTTGAAGGAACTCTTAGTCCCATATTTATTTTGAGTATAGTCAATCCATCTTCTCCACTCCAGTTTACATCTCTCATCTGAATGGTCCTTGAGATATGCCGATATTTTAGCCATCTCAGCTAGGTTTGTTACTTTTAATGTCCATTCTTGAATAGTAGGCAAATCTTCCTTCTTCCAGTATTGCGCCACCAACAGTCTTGCTGCGGTTATTAAATGCAAAACCAGGTTAATCTCTACAACTGTACAATCAGTAATTATACCTAACAAGAATAACTGAGGGGTAAACTTTATCCCTTTTTAAAGAACATTTTGCATAATCCACCATATTTTTATCCAAAATGCTTTAACCTTTTTACAAGTCCACCATATATGATAGTATGTAGCATCAGCACAATCACATCTCCAGCACTTAGGTTGTAAATTCAGATGCATAGTTTTTTAGGATCTAAATGCCATCTATAAAACATCTTACATTTTCTCTCAAATTTTGGGCTTGTGTAAACTTTTCATTTCTTACTCAAATCTTTTCCCATGTATCCAGCATTATTGGTTCTTCAAAATTTTGTGCCCACTTTATCATACAGTCTTTACAACAACAGTCTGTTGTTGGAGGAACTCTTATGGTGCTTGCCAGATATTCTTGAATTGATCTTACCTTTCCATTTTTTCTCCTCATTGTGTATCGTTCCTTGTCATTCTAGAGACATGCAGCCTTTTCATTCTCCATTTCTTCATTCTCTCTGCCTCCTTGCTATATCCTGACAATCTTTGGTGTCGTCTCTTGACCATATGGCATAATTATGTTGACATTGTTTTAGTTTAATAATTTATTTAATTTAATCTCTTTTTTTAACCACAATATTGTCCATTGCTGTTCTCATCTCAGAGAGTTTAGAATCCTTGCTGGCTTTTCCACCGAGTTGTAGAAAACTGTGGGAAACAGTTTTGCAATAGGATCACATGAAATAACCAATTTCGTTGTATTTAGCAATAACAATAGCAGTTAGACTTATATACCGCTTCATAGGGCTTTCAGCCCTCTCTAAGCGGTTTACAGAGTCAGCATATAGCCCCCAACAACAATCCGGGTCCTCATTTTACCCACCTCGGAAGGATGGAAGGCTGAGTCAACCCTGAGCCGGTGAGATTTAAACAGCTGAACTGCAGAACTGCAGTCAGCTGAAGTAGCCTGCAGTGCTGCATTTAACCACTGTGCCACCTCGGCTTATTTTGTACAATGACAATGAAGGCTATACCAGTGATGGCTGACAGTGTCACATGTTGGAATTTTCTGTGCTTAAGACTGGGAGCGCTGTTAAAATTAATAATTTTGATTTTCAACTTAAAAGAGTGTTTGTGCTCTGTTTATAATCATCCACATTAAATCAATGGATTCAGAAGAATCCAAGTATCTGTTCCAGGGATTTTTTTACACAGACACACCCAGCGAGGCACCCAGAGGGAGCTTATCAGTGGAACAAAGGGCTCAAAGCATTTAATGAAAGTAATAGCAGTTAAATGTGCAAAGACTGAATGGCAGCATAAATTACATGATAAATCTTAGAAATAATGAAGGACCCGGAGACCTGTGTGAGGCTATAATAAATCTATTCCAGCAAAGAACTGCAATCGTTGCTGTCACCAAGCCTCTTGTATAGATTCAGGTCCCCAAAGATCATTTTCTCGTTGCATCACTAATAATGAGAAGTGGGAAGGACTGATTGGTAGCTTAGGAGGGTGAGAATGAGACATGGTTGCACATGAAAGACGCTGATCAAGCCAGTCAAACGTCAGCTCTTGAACAATTTCCTTTTAATATAGAGATAGTCTGAAAACTCCCCCCCTCCGGAAAAGTAAACGTTTCTTTTTTTAGTTACTGCCTTTTTGAAAATAACAGATGCAAAACATCCATTTTCCCCATTTGGGAAAGACACAGAAGCGAGGGAAGGAGGGGATGGACTTTTACAGTAACCAAAAAAAAAACCATTAAAAGAAATGTTTATGGGGACTTATCATATCACTGCACATGATAGACTTTGGCTGTCTCCCTCCCAGCTATATGGCTTTATGACCATCACTGAAATCATCCAAAGCCTATCCTCATTACTCTTATTTGGTGCAGAGATGGTTGGATGGCTGTGGAAGATAAAAATCTTCGTGGAAAAAATGATCTTTGCAGCTGCAGTTTGTAAGGAATTAAGTCATGTATTTTTTTTTCTATTTTTCATTTTATATATATGCCGCCCTATTCCTGGCGGGACTCAGGGCGGCGCACAAACCCGAAGGAGGGGAAGGGAAAAACACAAAAACTACAAAAATACAGGGCATTTAAAAAACAACCAACAACCACACGATTCGAGAGGGGGAAGGGAACTCATCGACCCCAGGCCTGCTGACACAGCTAGGTTTTAACGGCTTTTCGGAAGGCCTGGAGAGAGGTGAGGGTCCGAATCTCTGCGGGGAGCTCGTTCCAAAGGGCCGGAGCAGCCACAGAGAAGGCCCTCCCCCGGGTAGTGGCCAGATGACATTGGCTGGTAGACGGAACCCAGAAGAGGCCTACTCTGTGTGATCTAATGGGTCTTTGGGAGGTAATTGGCAGCAGGCGGTCTCTCAAGTACCCAGATCCAATACCATGAAGGGCTTTATAAGTGACGACTAGCACCTTGAAGCGTATCCGGAGACCAATCGGTAACCAGTGCAGCTTGCGGAGGATAGGTGTAACGTGGGTGTACCGAGGTGCACCCACAATCACTCGCGCGGCTGCATGTAATGATCTACCCAGATCTCCTACCATCTACCAACTGCATATGAACCTATGATATTTAAATGACAAATGCAATCGAGCCGTTTTGATCCAAGCCTATTTCTTTTTCATCTACTCACTGACTTCCTTATGATTTGGAAAGGCAGGGATTATGTTTCCTAAATCATTGTCTGTAGATGGAAACCATGTAGAAATTTACACATACAAGTTTGATCAGAGGAGTTCAATGTTAAACTGAATTTGATACTAAAAAATATTCTAAAATGCCGATGAGAAGATTTGGATTTTCAGCTACAAAATAGTATCAAAACATATTTAGAACATGTATCTAACTTCAAAATTTATACTTAAAAAAATACATAATGGGCATGCATCCATAGGTAAATATCTTTGAAACACAATTCCAGTACTCATTTATGTGCTCATTGCTACTTCATATAAAGTGTTTACTTATTGGCAAGCAAATTTCCTTACCCACGATTATTATGGTGATAGAGAATATCTGTGTACTTTCTCTTCCATGGAGTCTCTGTTGATGGTGATGACTGTCTATTACTGCCAATTCTTCTCAATATAATTAAGAGTTGTTCATTTGCATGAGAGAAAGAAAGGGATGGATTTGGGATAGCATAAGTTCACAGTTATGACTAAGAATGTTTTATTTCACAAACATAATCCCTCACTTTTATACATTAAATGAATGTATAAAAGTGAGTCATTTATTTCTTAAATGAATCCATGGGGAAATGATACTTTTGGCATGTGTTTTTGAACTCATTGTCTTACAAAAGTTGCATGTCTCAACTTTATTTCTACACCTGTGCATCTCTGACATGCGTTTTTGTACGCTTTGAACTGAGCACTGCACTGCAAAATTGGAAAGTGTGAAATCTGAAGGATAAGGTCATGATCTGTACATTAGCCTGGAAGATATGAATCAGATCAGTGAATCAGATCACAGAGATTGAATTTCTCAAGCATCTCCAAATTGCTACTCCTTCTAATGGCTGCAATCTGGATAAGAAAAAAAAAAGAAGGATAGGTTTATCCTTTTTTCAGCTGAATCAGATCAATAGATAAATGGATGCTTAATGTAGATGCTACTCATCAGGAATCCTGGCAGTGGATTCCACATCTCGTTTTCATCTTAATTATGGCTTATAGGAGATAGCATTTTACTAGACTGGGCTCTTTTCTCATCTGCATTTTAAATTGAATGTGCATTTTAAAGATGATTCTCATTTCTGTTATTGATGTATTTAGGAATTTTTGTTGTGCCAGTGATAATGTTCCTTTGTATAAACAAAAGCTAACGTTTTAAATATAATTGTTGCAGTTATTGATGGCTTCTACTGCTTTTGCAACCCTGGGTATGCTGGACAAATATGTGACCAAGACATTGATGATTGCATCATTAATGAATGCATACACAATTCCACTTGCATGGATCTTCATCTGGTTAGTATGTGTTTCAAATTTGTTGTTTTGGAAAGCAGATTATAATGGTGGCCTTTATGTGTGTGTGTGTGTGTGTGTGTGTGTATGTGTGTGTGTGTGTGTGTGTGTGTGTGTGTACACACACACACACACACACACACACACACACACACACACACACACACACACACACACACACACACATATATATATATATATATATATATATATATATATATATATATATATATATATATATATATATTAGTGTCACAACCCCTGGTAAGCCCCAATTATGGGAGGAAGCTAACTGCTTCCAACATCTGTCAATTGGCTCATCACAAGAGTCCATCACGACAGAAACCCAATATTTTTACTGTTGCCTTTTGTTATATTTGTGCTGATAAATAAATAAAGGGAGACTAGTATAGATCTATTTCAAGCTATTTAGCTCTCATCAGCTAGCCATACCCTTGCTGGGAATCGAACCTGTGCTCTATTGCCTCTTAGGCAGATGTGTTAACCATTGAACTACAGAGCTCGACTCCTTATCAGCCAGGCCAGGGTGAAAGGTATATATTTAAAGTCACAACCCCTGGTATGCCCAAATATGGGAGGAAGGTCACACTTCCATTGGCTATATACATACACATATATACACATACACACACACACACACACACACACACACACATACATACACACACACACACATATATACACATATATACATACACACACACACACACACACACTAAAGAGTGTTCTCCCAACTTTGACAATGTCCCTGCCAGTGGCGGGATTCAGCCAGTTCGCACCTATTCAGGAGAACCGGTTGGTAACTTTCTAAGCAGTTCAGAGAACCGGTTGTTGCAAGAAATCTCCTTTTGTTTTTTGTTTTTCCCACTTTACAGGGCTAATCCTGTAAGGAAGGCAGGAAGGAAACATTCTAGTGTTGTTTCTAGCCATACCTTTATTGCCCTGCTTACAGAAACTGCCTTTCTGGTTAACCCTTATTACATTATAACAGCTGAAGTGAAGCGCCCATTGACCTGAGTGACCTTGAGTTGGCCACGCCCACCCAGTCACATAACCACCGAGCCCCACCTACCCAGATGGTCATTAGGGCAGAGAACCGGTTGTTAAATTATTTGAATCCCACCACTGGTCCCTGCCTATGTATGTTTCAACCTAACAGGAAGAAACTCTTTTGCATTTATTTATTTAATTTATATAGCTGCCCAATTCAGCAAATGATTCTGGGCAGCTTACAATTCTAAAATAATAATAATAATAATAATAATAATAATAATAATAATAATAATAATAATAACAACAACAACAACAACAACAACAACAACAATATATTAAAGCAGCAAAAAATATTTTTATTTTTCTAAGCCAGTGTCTATTATTTTCTAAGCCAGTGTCTAAGCCAGTCTATTATTCTAAGCCAGTGTTTCTCAACCTTGGCGACTCTAAGTCTTGTGGACTTCAACTCCCAGAATCCCCCAGCCAGCATAGCTGGCTGGGGAATTCTGGGAGTTGAAGTCCACAGGACTTTAAATCGCCAAGGTTGAGAAACACTGCTCTAAGCCCTTATTCATCTATAGGATATTTTTGAATATTATTCATTCCACGAATATACATATAAAAAAAAAAAAACCTGAAGAGCTATTGATACTGGATCATTTTAAATTAAATGGTGTACTGTAGTGAATTATAGCTATCTATTAAAAATGTTCTGAAGATAAAGCAGCATTGTTCCTTCTGAATCAAAGTGGAATGAATGATCCATCTAGTAGTAATAAAATTCATCTTAACGAAACCCCCAAACCATGGTTTACTTAGTTCTATTCACTATTTAAGCAGCTCCTAGGTAATGAATCAGGGGAAACCACAGGACTACCTTCCATAAATATTTGATTGGCACTTTATATGTGACAGACAGCAGGGTTTCCTACAATCCCTGATGTAACTTGCAATACATGAAATCAATAACCCTTATGTTTCCCATTATATTATAAAAGGAATGCAGTTGTATTGATATACCTTGGAAATAAGTAGAACAGGGTCATGTCCCAAAGTAGAAGACTCTTTAATTTCTGGTACCTTAAGATTGAAGCTAAAGAATCTATATCTTACTGGTATTTATTAGTACAGTTTCTATAACTTCAAATACCTTAAACCAGTGATAATCTGGCAACTATACACCATAGCTGCTTTGTACTAAATCTTTTTGCTAACTCTCCTGTTTATTCAAGCCTTTGAGAATTGCACCAGACCAAAAGAGTTAATTGTTCTCGCATGCATATTTGTCATAGTAGATTGCAGATTACAGTGTGATTTGCTTTTATCCACAGGAAGTTTCCATCAAACTTTGGGTCAAGATGGAGGAATCTTACCCACTTTGATGTTCTAAATTTACTTCTATAATTTCCAGTTGTCAAACTGGGCTGATAATTATGGAACTTAAAGTCCAACCCATCTGGATAATGTCAGCTTTGAATATTTATTTCTTTATCATAATTGTATAGCCGCCCATCTCACATGAAAGAGAATATTTAGTTAAACACGTTGATAATATCTAATTTACCTTTAACCTTTGCTTATGTAGCTTCCTTTTATCCATAGTTGTATATCCATAACTGAGGGTTAAATGTGAA